>NW_027477716.1:0-59268 GCF_051020955.1 Megalopta genalis | reverse complement strand
TCGAATTAATTCGAAGCTAAATCATGTGATTCGAATGAAATCGAAGTTTAAATCATGTGTTTCGAATGAATTCGAAGCTAAATCATGTGTTTCGAATGAATTCGATGCTGAATCACGTGTTTTGGCATGAATTTGCAGCTAAATCATGTGTCTCGCAAGAATTTGAAGCTAATTCATGTGTTTCGAATTAATTCGAAACTAAATCATGTGATTCGAATGAATTCTAAGCTAAATCATGTGTTTCGCATGAATTCCAAGCTAAATCATGTGTTTCGAATGAATTCGAAGCTAAATCATGTGATTCGAATGAATTTGAAGCTAATTCATGTGTTTCGAATGAATTCGAAGTTAAATCATGTCATTCGAATGAATGCAAAGCTGAATCATGTGTGTCGCATGAATTTGAAGCTAAGTCACGTGTTTTGCATGAATTTGAAGCTAAGTCATGTGTCTCGCAAGAAGTTGAAGCTAAATCATGTGTTTCGCATGAATTCGAAGTTGAATCATGTGTTTCGCATGATTTGAAGCTGAGTCACGTGTTTCGTATGAATGTGAAGCTCAGTCACGAGTTTCGTACGAATTCGGAGCTAAATCATGTGTTCCGCATGAATTCAAAGCTGAATCATGTGTTTCCATTGAATTTGAAGCTAAGTCACGTGTTTTGCATGAATTTGAAGCTAAGTCATGTGTCTCGCAAGAAGTTGAATCTAATTCATGTGTTTCGAATTAATTCGAAACTAAATCATGTGATTCGAATGAATTCGAAGCTAAATCATGTGTTTCGAATGAATTCGTAGCTAAATCATGTGATTCGAATGAATTCGAAGCTAAATCATGTGTTTCGAATGAATTCGAAGCTAAATCATGTGATTCGAATGAATTCGATGCTAAATCATGTGTTTCGAATGAATTCGATGCTGAATCACGTATTTTGCATGAATTTGCAGCTAAAATCATGTGTATCGCAAGAATTTGAAGTTAATTCACGTGTTCTGTTTTTAATTCGAAGCTAAATTATGTGTTACGCATGAATTCAAAGCTGAATCATGTGTTTCGCATGAATTTCAAGCTAAATCACGTGTTTCGCATGAATTTGTAGCTAAACCAAGTGTCTCGCAAGAATTTGAAGCTAATTCATGTGTTTCGAATTAATTCGAAACTAAATCATGTGATTCGAATGAATTCGAAGCTAAATCATGTGTTTCGAATGAATTCGAAGCTAAATCATGTGATTCGAATGAATTCGATGCTAAATCATGTGTTTCGAATGAATTCGATGCTGAATCACGTATTTTGCATGAATTTGCAGCTAAATCATGTGTATCGCAAGAATTTGAAGTTAATTCACGTGTTCTGTTTTAATTCGAAGCTAAATTATGTGTTACGCATGAATTCAAAGCTGAATCATGTGTTTCGCATTATTTTGAATCTAAGTCACGTGTTTTGCATGAATTTGAAGCTAAGTCATGTGTCCTCGCAACAATTTGAAGCTAATTCATGTTTTTTCGAATTAATTCGAACCTTAATCATGTGTTTCGAATGAATTCGAAGCTATATCATGTGATTCGAATGAATTCGAAGCTAAATCATGTGTTTCGAATGAATTCGATGCTGAATCACGTGTTTTGCATGAATTTGCAGCTAAATCATGTGTCTCGCAAGAATTTGAAGCTAATTCATGTGTTTCGAATTAATTCGAAACTAAATCATGTGATTCGAATGAATTCTAAGCTAAATCATGTGTTTCGCATGAATTCCAAGCTAAATCATGTGTTTCGAATGAATTCGAAGCTAAATCATGTGATTCGAATGAATTTGAAGCTAATTCATGTGTTTCGAATGAATTCGAAGTTTAAATCATGTCATTCGAATGAATGCAAAGCTGAATCATGTGTTTCGCATGAATTTGAAGCTAAGTCACGTGTTTTGCATGAATTTGAAGCTAAGTCATGTGTCTCGCAAGAAGTTGAAGCTAAATCATGTGTTTCGCATGAATACGAAGTTGAAATCATGTGTTTCGCATGAATTGAAGCTGAGTCACGTGTTTCGTATGAATGTGAAGCTCAGTCACGAGTTTCGTACGAAATCGGAGCTAAATCATGTGTTCCGCATGAATTCAAAGCTGAATCATGTGTTTCCATTGAATTTGAAGCTAAGTCACGTGTTTTGCATGAATTTGAAGCTAAGTCATGTGTCTCGCAAGAAGTTGAATCTAATTCATTGTGTTTCGAATTAATTCGAATCTAAATCATGTGATTCGAATGAATTCGAAGCTAAATCATGTGTTTCGAATGAATTCGTAGCTAAATCATGTGATTCGAATGAATTCGAAGCTATATCATGTGTTTCGAATGAATTCGATGCTGAATCACGTGTTTTGCATGAATTTGCAGCTAAATCATGTGTCCTCGCAAGAATTTGAAGCTTATTCAAGAGTTTTCGAATGAATTCGAAGCTAAATCATGTGTTTTGTTTGAATTCAAATCTGAATCATGTGTTTCGAATGAATTCGAAGCTAAATCATGTGTTTTGTTTGAATTCAAATCTGAATCATGTGTTTTCGCATGAATTTCAAGCTAAATCAAGTGTTTCGTATGAATTTGTAGCTAAACCATGTGTGTCGTAAGAATATGAAGCTAATTCATGTGTTTCGAATTAATTCGAAGCTAAATCATGTGATTCGAATGAATCGAAGTTAAATCATGTGTTTCGAATGAATTCGAAGCTAAATCATGTGATTCGAATGAATTCGAAGCTAAATCATGTGTTTCGAATGAATTCGGAGCTAAATCATGTGTTCGCATGAATTCAAAGCAGAATCATGTCTTTCGCATGAATTTGAAGCTAAGTTACGTGTTTTGCATGAATTTGAAGCTAAGTCATGTGTCTCGCAAGAATTTGAAGCTAATTCAAGTGTTTTCGAATGAATTCGAAGATAAATCATGTGTTTTGTTTGAATTCAAATCTGAATCATGTGTTTCGCATAAATTTCAAGCTAAGTCACGTGTTTCGCATGTTTTTGTAGCTAAACCATGTTTCTCGCAAGAATTTGAAGCTAAATCATGTGATTCGAATGAATTTGAAGCTAATTCATGTGTTTCGATTGAATTCGAAGTTAAATCATGTGATTCGAATGAATTCGTAGCTGAATCAGATGTTTCGCGTGAATTTGAAGCTAAATAACGTGTTCCGCATAAATTTTGATACTAAATTATGTGTCTTGTAAGAATTTGAAGCTATTTCATGTGTGTCGAATGAATTCGAACCTAAATCATGTGATTCGTATGAATTCGTAGCCAAATCACGTGTTTCGCATGAATTCGAAGCTGAATCATGTGTTTTGCATGAATATGAAGCTAAATTATGGGTCTCGCAAGAATTTGAAGCTATTTCAAGAGTTTCGAATGAATTCGAAGCTAAATTATGTGTTTCGAATGAATTCGAAGCTAAATCATGTGATTCGAATGAATTTGAAGCGAATTCATGTGTTTCGAATGCATTCGAAGTTAAATCATGTGATTCGAATGAATTCGTAGCTGAATCAGATGTTTCGCATGAATTTGAAGCTAAATCACGTGTACCGCATGAATTTGAAACTAAATCATGTGTCTCGTAAGAATTTGAAGCTATTTCATGTGTGTCGAATGAATTCGAACCTAAATCATGTGATTCGAATGAATTCGTAGCCAAATCACGTGTTTCACATGAAATTCAAAGCTGAATCATGTGTTTTGCATGAATATGAAGCTAAATTCATGGTGTCTCGGAAGAATTTGAAGCTAATTCAAGAGTTTCGAATGAATTCGAAGCTAAACCATGTGTTTTGTATGAATTCGAATCTGAATCATGTGGTTTTGCATGAATTTGAAGCTAAGTCATGTGTCCCGCAAGAATTTGAAGCTAATTCATGTTTTTCGAATTAATTCGAACCTTAATCATGTGTTTCGAATGAATTCGAAGCTATATCATGTGAGTCGAATGAATTCGAAGCTAAATCATGTGTTTCGAATGAATTCGATGCTGAATCACGTGTTTTGCATGAATTTGCAGCTAAATCATGTGTATCACAAGAATTTGAAGCTAATTCATGTGTTCCGATTGAATTCGAAGCTAAATCATGTGTTCCGCATGAATTCAAAGCAGAATCATGTGTTTCGAAGGAATTTGAAGCTAAACCCGTGTTTTGCATGAATTTGGAGCTAAATCATGTGTCTCGCAAGAATTTGAAGCTAATTCATGAGTTTTTCGAATGAATTCGAAGTTAAATCATGTGATTCGAATGAATTCAAAGTTGAATCATGTGTTTTCGCATGAATTTCAAGCTAAATCACGTGTTTCGCATGAATTTGTAGCTAAACCATGTGTCTCGCAAGAATTTGAAGCTAATTCATGTGTTTCGAATTAATTCGAAACTAAATCATGTGGTTCGAATGAATTCGAAGCTAAATCATGTGTTTCGAATGAATTCGAAGCTAAATCATGTGATTCGAATGAATTCGATGCTAAATCATGTGTTTCGAATGAATTCGATGCTGAATCACGTATTTTGCATGAATTTGCAGCTAAATCATGTGTATCGCAAGAATTTGAAGTTAATTCACGTGTTCTGTTTTAATTCGAAGCTAAATTATGTGTTACGCATGAATTCAAAGCTGAATCATGTGTTTCGCATTATTCTGAATCTAAGTCACGTGTTTTGCATGAATTTGAAGCTAAGTCATGTGTCCTCGCAACAATTTGAAGCTAATTCATGTTTTCGAATTAATTCGAACCTTAATCATGTTGTTCGAATGAATTCGAAGCTATATCATGTGATTCGAATGAATTCGAAGCTAAATCATGTGTTTTCGAATGAATTCGATGCTGAATCACGGGTGTTTTGCATGAATTTGCAGCTAAATCATGTGTCTCGCAAGAATTTGAAGCTAATTCATGTGTTTCGAATTAATTCGAAACTAAATCATGTGATTCAAATGAATTCTAAGCTAAATCATGTGTTTCGCATGAATTCCAAGCTAAATCATGTGTTTCGAATGAATTCGAAGCTAAATCATGTGATTCGAATGAATTTGAAGCTAATTCATGTGTTTCGAATGAATTCGAAGTTAAATCATGTCATTCGAATGAATGCAAAGCTGAATCATGTGTTTCGCATGAATTTGAAGCTAAGTCACGTGTTTTGCATGAATTTGAAGCTAAGTCATGTGTCTCGCAAGAAGTTGAAGCTAAATCATGTGTTTCGCATGAATTCGAAGTTGAATCATGTGTTTCGCATGAATTTGAAGCTGAGTCACGTGTTTCGTATGAATGTGAAGCTCAGTCACGAGTTTCGTACGAATTCGGAGCTAAATCATGTGTTCCGCATGAATTCAAAGCTGAATCATGTGTTTCCATTGAATTTGAAGCTAAGTCACGTGTTTTGCATGAATTTGAAGCTAAGTCATGTGTCTCGCATGAAGTTGAATCTAATTCATGTGTTTCGAATTAATTCGAAACTAAATCATGTGATTCGAATGAATTCGAAGCTAAATCATGTGTTTCGAATGAATTCGTAGCTAAATCATGTGATTCGAATGAATTCGAAGCTATATCATGTGTTTCGAATGAATTCGATGCTGAATCACGTGTTTTGCATGAATTTGCAGCTAAATCATGTGTCTCGCAAGAATTTGAAGCTTATTCAAGAGTTTCGAATGAATTCGAAGCTAAATCATGTGTTTTGTTTGAATTCAAATCTGAATCATGTGTTTCGAATGAATTCGAAGCTAAATCATGTGTTTTGTTTGAATTCAAATCTGAATCATGTGTTTCGCATGAATTTCAAGCTAAATCAAGTGTTTCGTATGAAATTTGTAGCTAAACCATGTGTGTCGTAAGAATATGAAGCTAAATTCATGTGTTTCGAATTAATTCGAAGCTAAATCATGTGATTCGAATGAAATCGAAGTTAAATCATGTGTTTCGAATGAATTCGAAGCTAAATCATGTGTTTCGAATGAATTCGATGCTGAAATCACGTGTTTTGCATGAATTTGCAGCTAAATCATGTGTCTCGCAAGAATTTGAAGCTAATTCATGTGTTTCGAATTAATTCGAAACTAAATCATGAGATTCGAATGAATTCTAAGCTAAATCATGTGTTTCGCATGAATTCCAAGCTAAATCATGTGTTTCGAATGAATTCGAAGCTAAATCATGTGTTTCGAATGAATTTGAAGCTAATTCATGTGTTTCGAATGAATTCGAAGGTTAAATCATGTCATTCGAATGAATGCAAAGCTGAATCATGTGTGTCCGCATGAATTTGAAGCTAATGTCACGTGTTTTGCATGAATTTGAAGCTAAGTCATGTCTCTCGCAAGAAGTTGAAGCTAAATCATGTGTTTCGCATGAATTCGAAGTTGAATCATGTGTTTCGCATGAATTTGAAGCTGAGTCACGTGTTTCGTATGAATGTGAAGCTCAGTCACGAGTTTCGTACGAATTCGGAGCTAAATCATGTGTTCCGCATGAATTCAAAGCTGAATCATGTGTTTCCATTGAATTTGAAGCTAAGTCACGTGTTTTGCATGAATTTGAGCTAAGTCATGTGTCTCGCAAGAAGTTGAATCTAATTCATGTGTTTCGAATTAATTCGAAAACTAAATCATGTGATTCGAATGAATTCGAAGCTAAATCATGTGTTTCGAATGAATTCGTAGCTAAATCATGTGATTCGAATGAATTCGAAGCTTAATCATGTGTTTCGAATGAATTCGAAGCTAAATCATGTGATTCGAATGAATTCGATGCTAAATCATGTGTTTCGAATGAAATTCGATGCTGAATCACGTATTTTGCATGAATTAGCAGCTAAATCATGTGTATCGCAAGAATTTGAAGTTAATTCACGTGTTTCTGTTTTAATTCGAAGCTAAATTATGTGTTACGCATGAATTCAAAGCTGAATCATGTGTTTCGCATTATTTTGAATCTAAGTCACGTGTTTTGCATGAATTTGAAGCTAAGTCATGTGTCTCGCAACAATTTGAAGCTAATTCATGTTTTTCGAATTAATTCGAACCTTAATCATGTGTTTCGAATGAATTCGAAGCTAAATCATGTGTTTCGAATGAATTCGATGCTGAATCACGTGTTTTGCATGAATTTGCAGCTAAATCATGTGTCCTCGCAAGAATTTGAAGCTTATTCAAGAGTTTCGAATGAATTCGAAGCTAAATCATGTGTTTTGTTTGAATTCAAATCTGAATCATGTGTTTCGAATGAATTCGAAGCTAAATCATGTGTTTTTGTTTGAATTCAAATCTGAATCATGTGTTTCGCATGAATTTCAAGCTAAATCAAGTGTTTCGTATGAATATTGTAGCTAAACCATGTGTGTCGTAAGAATATGATGCTAATTCATGTGTTTCGAATTAATTCGAAGCTAGATCATGTGATTCGAATGAAATCGAAGTTAAATCATGTGATTCGAATGAAATCGAAGTTAAATCATGTCTTCCGATTGAATTCGAAGCTTATTCATGTGTTTCGCATGAATTCGAAGCTAAATTATGTGTTTCGAATGAATTCGAAGCTAAATCATGTGATTCGAATGAATTTGAAGAAAATTCATGTGTTTCGAATGCATTCGAAGTTAAATCATGTGATTCGAATGAATTCGTAGCTGAATCAGATGTTTGGCATGAATTTGAAGCTAAATCACGTGTACCGCATGAATTTGAAACTAAATCATGTGTCTCGTAAGAATTTGAAGCTATTTCATGTGTGTCGAATTGAAGCTATTTCATGTGTGTCGAATGAATTCGAACCTAAATCATGTGATTCGAATGAATTCGTAGCCAAATCACGTGTTTCACATGAATTCAAAGCTGAATCATGTGTTTTGCATGAATATGAAGCTAAATCATGTGTCTCGGAAGAATTTGAAGCTAATTCAAGAGTTTCGAATGAATTCGAAGCTAAACCATGTGTTTTGTATGAATTCGAATCTGAATCATGTGTTTTGCATGAATTTGAAGCTAAGTCATGTGTCCCGCAAGAATTGAAGCTAATTCATGTTTTTCGAATTAATTCGAACCTTAATCATGTGTTTCGAATGAATTCGAAGCTATATCATGTGATTCGAATGAATTCGAAGCTAAATCATGTGTCTCGAATGAATTCGATGCTGAATCACATGTTTTGCATGAATTTGCAGCTAAATCATGTGTATCGCAAGAATTTGAAGCTAATTCATGTGTTCCGATTGAATTCGAGGCTAAATCATGTGTTCCGCATGAATTCAAAGCAGAATCATGTGTTTCGAAGGAATTTGAAGCTAAACCCGTGTTTTGCATGAATTTGGAGCTAAATCATGTGTCTCGCAAGAATTTGAAGCTAATTCATGTGTTTTCGAATGAATTCGAAGTTAAATCATGTGATTCGAATGAATTCAAAGCTGAATCATGTGTTTCGCATGAATTTCAAGCTAAATCACGTGTTTCGCATGAATTTGTAGCTAAACCAAGTGTCTCGCAAGAATTTGAAGCTAATTCATGTGTTTCGAATGAATTCGAAGCTAAATCATGTGATTCGAATGAATTCGATGCTAAATCATGTGTTTCGAATGAATCGATGCTGAATCACGTATTTTGCATGAATTTGCAGCTAAATCATGTGTATCGCAAGAATTTGAAGTTAATTCACGTGTTCTGTTTGAATTCGAAGCTAAATTATGTGTTACGCATGAATTCAAAGCTGAATCATGTGTTTCGCATTATTTTGAATCTAAGTCACGTGTTTTGCATGAATTTGAAGCTAAGTCATGTGTCTCGCAAGAATTTGAAGCTAATTCATGTTTTTCGAATTAATTCGAACCTTAATCATGTGTTTCGAATGAATTCGAAGCTATATCATGTGATTCGAATGAATTCGAAGCTAAATCATGTGTTTCGAATGAATTCGATGCTGAATCACGTGTTTTGCATGAATTTGCAGCTAAATCATGTGTATCGCAAGAATTTGAAGCTAATTCATGTGTTCCGATTGAATTCGAAGCTAAATCATGTGTTTCGCATGAATTCTAAGCTAAATCATGTGTTTCGAATGAATTCGAAGCTAAATCATGTGATTCGCATGAATTTGAAGCTAAGTCACGTGTTTGCATGAATTTGAAGCTAAGTCATGTGTCTCGCAAGAAGTTGAAGCTAATTCAAGTGTTTCGAATGAATTCGAAGCTGAATCATGTGTTTTGCATGAATATGAAGCTAAATCATGGGTCTCGCATGAATTTGAAGCTAATTCAAGAGTTTCGAATGAATTCGAAGCTAAACCATGTGTTTTGTATGAATTCGAATCTGAATCATGTGTTTTGCATGAATTTGAAGCTAAGTCATGTGTCTCGCAAGAATTTGAAGCTAATTCAAGCGTTTCGAATGAATTCGAAGCTAAATCATGTGTTTTGTATGAATTCAAATCTGAATCATGTGATTCGCATGAATTTCAAGCTAAATCACGTGTTTCGCATGAATTTGTAGCTAAACCATTTGTCTCGCATGAATTTGAAGCAAATTCATGTTTTTCGAATTAATTCAAAGCTATATCATGTGATTCGAATGAAATCGAAGCTAGATCATGTGTTTCGCTATGAATTCGAAGCTATATCATGTGATTCGAATGAATTCGAAGCCAAATCATGTGTTTCGAATGAATTCGATGCTGAATCACGTGTATTGCATGAATTTGCAGCTAAATCATGTGTATCGCAAGAATTTGAAGCTAATTCATGTGTTCCGATTGAATTCGAAGCTAAATCATGCGTTCCGCAAGAATTCGTAGCTGAATCAGGTGTTTCGAATGAATTCGTTGCTGAATCACTATTTTTGCATCAATTTGAAGCTAAATCAGGTGTTTCGAATGACTTTGAAGCTAAATCATGTTCCTGGTATGAATTCGAAGCTAAATCATGTGTTTCGCATGAATTCGAAGATGAATCATGTGTTTCGCATGAATTTGAAGCTGAGTCACGTGTTTCGTATGAATGTGAAGCTCAGTCACGTGTTTCGTACGAATTCGGAGCTAAATCATGAGTTTCGCATGACTTCGAAGCTGAATCATGTGTTTCGCATGAATTTGAAGCTAAATCAAGTGATTCGAATGAATTTGAAGCTAATTCATGTGTTTCGAATGAATTCGAAGTTAAATCATGTGATTCGAATGAATTCTTAGCTGAATCAGATGTTTCGCGTGAATTTGAAGCTAAATCACGTGTACCGCATGAATTTGAAGCTAAATCATGTGTCTCGCAAGAATTTGAAGCTAATTCAAGAGTTTCGAATGAATTCGAAGCTAAATCATGTGTTTTGTATGAATTTGAAGCTAAATCATGTGTATAGCAAGTATTTTATGCTAATTCATGTCATCCGATTGAATTCGAAGCTTAATCATGTGTTTCGCATGAATTCGAGGCTATATCATGTGTTTCGAATGAATTCGATACTGAATCACGTGTTTTGCATGAATTTGCAGCTAAATCATGTGTCTCGCAAGAATTTGAAGCTAATTCAAGTGTTTCGAATGAATTCGAAGCTAAATCATGTGTTTTGTTTGAATTCAAATCTGAATCATGTGTATCGAATGAATTCGAAGCTAAATCATGTGTTTTGTTTGAATTCAAATCTGAATCATGTGTTTCGCATGAATTTCAAGCTAAATCAAGTGTTTCGTATGAATTTGTAGCTAAACCATGTGTGTCGCAAGAATATGAAGCTAATTCATGTGTTCCGAATTAATTCGAAGCTAAATCATGTGATTCGAATGAAATCGAAACTAAATCATGTGTTTCGAATGAATTCGAAGCTAAATCATGTGATTCGAATGAATTCGAAGCTAAATCATGTGTTTCGAATGAATTCGATGCTGAATCACGTGTATTGCATAAATTTGCAGCTAAATCATGTGTATCGCAAGAATTTGAAGCTAATTCATGTGTTCCGATTGAATTCGAAGCTAAATCATGTGTTCCACATGAATTCAAAGCAGAATCATGTCTTCCGGATGAATTTGAAGCTAAGTTACGTGTTTTGCATGAATTTGAAGCTAAGTCAGGTGTCTCGCAAGAATTTGAAGCTAATTCAAGTGTTTCGAATGAATTCGAAGCTAAATCATGTGTTTTGTTTGAATTCAAATCTGAATCATGTGTTTCGCATAAATTTCAAGCTAAATCACGTGTTTCGCATGAATTTGTAGCTAAACCATGTGTCTCGCAAGAATTTGAAGCTAATTCATGTGTTTCGAATTAATTCGAAGCTAAATCATGTGATTCGAATGAATTCGTAGCTGAATCAGATGTTTCGCGTGAATTTGAAGCTAAATAACGTGTTCCGCATGAATTTGAAACTATATCATGTGTCTCGTAAGAATTTGAAGCTATTTCATGTGTGTCGAATGAATTCGAACCTAAATCATGTGATTCGTATGAATTCGAAGCCAAATCACGTGTTTCGCATGAATTCGAAGCTGAATCATGTGTTTTGCATGAATATGAAGCTAAATCATGGGTCTCGCAAGAATTTGAAGCTAATTCAAGAGTTTCGAATGAATTCGAAGCTAAATCATGTGTTTTGTATGAATTTGAAGCTAAATCATGTGTATAGCAAGTATTTGATGCTAATTCTTGTCTTCCGATTGAATTCGAAGCTTAATCATGTGTTTCGCATGAATTCGAAGCTAAATCATGTGTTTCGAATGAATTCGAAGCTAAGTCATGTGATTCGAATGAATTTGAAGCTATTTCATGTGTTTCTAATGAATTCGAAGTTAAATCATGTGATTCGAATGAATTCGTAGCTCAATCAGATGTTTCGCATGAATTTGAAGATAAATCACGTGTACCGCATGAATTTGAAACTAAATCATGCGTCTCGTAAGAATTTGAAGCTATTTCATGTGTGTCGAATGAATTCGAACCTAAATCATGTGATTCGAATGAATTCGTAGCCAAATCACGTGTTTCACATGAATTCGAAGCTGAATCATGTGTTTTGCATGAATATGAAGCTAAATCATGTGTCTCGCAAGAATTTGAAGCTAATTCAAGAGTTTCGAATGAATTCGAAGCTAAACCATGTGTTTTGTATGAATTCGAATCTGAATCATGTGTTTTGCATGAATATGAAGCTAAGTCATGTGTCTCGCAAGAATTTGAAGCTAATTCAAGTGTTTCGAATGAATTCGAAGCTAAATCATGTGTTTTGTATGAATTCAAATCTGAATCATGTGATTCGCATGAATTTCAAGCTAAATCACGTGTTTCGCATGAATTTGTAGCTAAAACATGTGTCTCGCAAGAATTTGAAGCTAATTCATGTGTTTCGAATTAATTCAAAACTAAATCATGTGATTCGAATGAATTCGAAGCTAAATCATGTGTTTCGAATGAATTCGAAGCTAAATCATGTGATTCGAATGAATTCGATGCTAAATCATGTGTTTCGAATGAATTCGATGCTGAATCACGTATTTTGCATGAATTTGCAGCTAAATCATGTGTATCGCAAGAATTTGAAGCTAAATCATGTGATTCGAATGAATTTGAAGCTAATTCATGTGTTTCGAATGCATTCAAAGTTAAATCATGTGATTCGAATGAATTCGTAGCTGAATCAGATGTTTCGCATGAATTTGAAGCTAAATAACGTGTACCGCATGAATTTGAAACTAAATCATGTGTCTCGTAAGAATTTGAAGCTATTTCATGTGTGACGAATGAATTCGAACCTAAATCATGTGATTCGAACGAATTCGTAGCCAAATCACGTGTTTCACATGAATTCGAAGCTGAATCATGTGTTTTGCATGAATATGAAGCTAAATCATGTGTCTCGCAAGAATTTGAAGCTAATTCAAGAGTTTCGAATGAATTCGAAGCTAAACCATGTGTTTTGTATGAATTCGAATCTGAATCATGTGTTTTGCATGAATTTGAAGCTAAGTCATGTGTCTCGCAAGAATTTGAAACTAATTCAAGCGTTTCGAATGAATTCGAAGCTAAATCATGTGTTTTGTATGAATTCAAATCTGAATCATGTGATTCGCATGAATTGCAAGCTAAATCACGTGTTTCGCATGACTTTGTAGCTAAACCATTTGTCTCGCAAGAATTTGAAGCAAATTCATGTGTTTCGAATTAATTCAAAGCTATATCATGTGATTCGAATGAAATCGAAGCTAGATCATGTGTTTCGCTATGAATTCGAAGCTATATCATGTGATTCGAATGAATTCGAAGCTAAATCATGTGTTTCGAATGAATTCGATGCTGAATCACGTGTATTGCATGAATTTGCAGCTAAATCATGTGTATCGCAAGAATTTGAAGCTAATTCATGTGTTCCGATTGAATTCGAAGCTAAATCATGTGTTCCGCAAGAATTCGTAGCTGAATCAGGTGTTTCGAATTAATTCGTTGCTGAATCACTTTTTTTGCATCAATCTGAAGCTAAATCAGGTGTTTCGAATGACTTTGAAGCTAAATCATGTTCCTCGAATGAATTCGAAGCTAAATCATGTGTTTCGCATGAATTCGAAGTTGAATCATGTGTTTCGCATGAATTTGAAGCTGAGTCACGTGTTTCGTATGAATGTGAAGCTCAGTCACGTGTTTCGTACGAATTCGGAGCTAAATCATGAGTTTCGCATGACTTCGAAGCTGAATCATGTGTTTCGCATGAATTTGAAGCTAAATCATGTGATTCGAATGAATTTGAAGCTAATTCATGTGTTTCGAATGAATTCGAAGTTAAATCATGTGATTCGAATGAATTCTTAGCTGAATCAGATGTTTCGCGTGAATTTGAAGCTAAATCACGTGTACCGCATGAATTTGAAGCTAAATCATGTGTCTCGCAAGAATTTGAAGCTAATTCAAGAGTTTCGAATGAATTCGAAGCTAAATCATGTGTTTTGTATGAATTTGAAGCTAAATCATGTGTATAGCAAGTATTTGATGCTAATTCATGTCTTCCGATTGAATTCGAAGCTTAATCATGTGTTTCGCATGAATTCGAGGCTATATCATGTGTTTCGAATGAATTCGATGCTGAATCACGTGTTTTGCATGAATTTGCAGCTAAATCATGTGTCTCGCAAGAATTTGAAGCTAATTCAAGTGTTTCGAATGAATTCGAAGCTAAATCATGTGTTTTGTTTGAATTCAAATCTGAATCATGTGTATCGAATGAATTCGAAGCTAGATCATGTGTTTTGTTTGAATTCAAATCTGAATCATGTGTTTCGCATGAATTTCAAGCTAAATCAAGTGTTTCGTATGAATTTGTAGCTAAACCATGTGTGTCGCAATAATATGAAGCTAATTCATGTGTTCCGAATTAATTCGAAGCTAAATCATGTGATTCGAATGAAATCGAAGCTAAATCATGTGTTTCGAATGAATTCGAAGCTAAATCATGTGATTCGAATGAATTCGAAGCTATATCATGTGTTTCGAATGAATTCGATGCACAATCACGTGTTTTGCATGAATTTGCATCTAAATCATGTGTATCGCAAGAATTTGAAGCTAATTCATGTGTTCCAATTGAATTCGAAGCTAAATCATGTGTTCCGCATGAATTCAAAGCTGAATCATGTGTTTCGCATGAATTTGAAGCTAAGTCACGTGTTTTGCATGAATTTGAAGCTAAGTCATGTGTCTCGCAAGAAGTTGAAGCTAATTCATGTGTTTCGAATTAATTCGAAACTGAATCATGTGATTCGAATGAATTCGAAGCTAAATCATGTGTTTCGAATGAATTCGTAGCTAAATCATGTGATTCGAATGAATTCGAAGCTAAATCATGTGTTTCGAATGAATTCGTAGCTAAATCATGTGATTCGAATGAATTCGAAGCTATATCATGTGTTTCGAATGAATTCGATGCTCAATCACGTGTTTTGCATGAATTTGCATCTAAATCATGTGTATCGCAAGAATTTGAAGCTAATTCATGTGTTCCGATTGAATTCGAAGCTAAATCATGTGTTCCGCATGAATTCAAAGCTGAATCATGTGTCTCGCAAGAATTTGAAGCTAATTCATGTGTTTCGAATTAATTCGAAACTAAATCATGTGATTCGAATGAATTCGAAGCTAAATCATGTGTTTCGAATGAATTCGAAGTTAAATCATGTGATTCGTATGAATTCGAAGCTAAATTATGTGTTTCGAATGAATTCGAAGCTAAATCATGTGTTTCGAATGAATTCGAAGCTAAATCATGTGATTCGAATGAATTCGAAGTTAAATCATGTGTCTCGCAAGAATTTGTAGCTAATTCATGTGTTTCGCATGAATTTGAAGCTAAATAACGGGTTTTGCATGAATTTGAAGCTAAATCATGTGTATCGCAAGAATTTGAAGCTAATTCATGTGTTCCGATTGAATTCGAAGCTAAATCATGTGTTCCGCATGAATTCAAAGCTGAATCATGTGATTCGAATGAATTCGAAGCTAAATCATGTGTTTCGAATGAATTCGATGCTGAATCACGTGTTTTGCATGAATTTGCAGCTAAATCATGTGTCTCGCAAGAATTCGAAGTTAATTCATTTGTTTCGAATTAATTCGAAGCTAAATCGTGTGATTCGATTGAATTCGAAGCTGAATCATGTGTTTCGAATGAATTCGAAGCAAAATCATGTGATTCGAATGAATTTGAAGCTAATTGACGTGTTTCGAATGAATTCGAAGTTAAATCATGTGATTCGAATGAATTCGTAGCTGAATCAGATGTTTCGCATGAATTTGAAGCTAAATCACGTGTACCGCATGAATTTGAAACTAAATCATGTGTCTCGTAAGAATTTGAAGCTATTTCACGTGTGTCGAATGAATTCGAACCTAAATCATGTGATTCGAATGAATTCGTAGCTAAATCACGTGTTTCGCATGAATTCGAAGCTGAATCATGTGTTTTGCATGAATATGAAGCTAAATCATGTGTCTCGCAAGAATTTGAAGCTAATTCAAGAGTTTCGAATGAATTCGAAGCTAAATCATGTGTTTTGTATGAATTCGAATCTGAATCATGTGTTTTGCATGAATTTGAAGCTAAGTCATGTGTCTCGCAAGAATTTGAAGCTAATTCAAGTGTTTCGAATGAATTCGAAGCTAAATCATGTGTTTTGTTTGAATTCAAATCTGAATCATGTGTTTCGCATGAATTTCAAGCTAAATCACGTGACTCGCTTGAATTTGTAGCTAAACCATGTGTCTCGCAAGAATTTGAAGCTAATTCATGTGTTTCGAATTAATTCGAAGGTAAATCATGTGTTTCGCATGAATTTGTAGCTAAACCATGTTTCTCGCAAGAATTTGAATCTAATTCATGTGTTTCGAATGAATTCGAAGTTAAATCATGTGATTCGAATGAATTCGTAGCTGAATCAGATGTTTCGCATGAATTTGAAGCTAAATCACGTGTACCGCATGAATTTGAAACTAAATCATGTGTCTCGTAAGAATTTGAAGCTATTTCATGTGTGTCGAATGAATTCGAAACTAAATCATGTGATTCGAATGAATTCGTAGCTAAATCACGTGTTTCGCATGAATTCGAAGCTGAATCATGTGTTTTGCATGAATATGAAGCTAAATCATGTGTCTCGCAAGAATTTGAAGCTAATTCAAGAGTTTCGAATGAATTGGAAGCTAAATCATGTGATTCGAATGAATTCGTAGCTAAATCATGTGTTTTGTATGAATTTGAAGCTAAATCACGTGTTCCGCATGAATTCAAAGCTGAATCATGTGTATAGCAAGAATTTGAAGCTAATTCATGTGCGTCGAATGAATTCGAACCTAAATCATGTGATTCGAATGAATTCGTAGCTAAATCACGTGTTTCGCGTGAATTCGAAGCTGAATCATGTGTTTTGCATAAATATGAAGCTAAATCATGCGTCTCGCAAGAATTTGTAGCAAATTCAAGAGTTTCGAATGAATTCAAATCTGAATCATGTGTTTCGCATGAATTTCAAGCTAAATCACGTGTTTCGCATGAATTTGTAGCTAAACCATGTGTCTCGCAAGAATTTGAAGCTAATTCATGTGTTTCGAATTAATTCGAAACTAAATCATGTGATTCGAATGAATTCGAAGCTAAATCATGTGTTTCGAATGAATTCGAAGCTAAATCATGTGATTCGAATGAATTCGGAGCTAAATCAAGTGATTCGAATGAATTCGAAGCTAAATCACGTGTACCGCATGAATTAGAAACTAAATCATGTGTCTCGTAAGAATTTGACGCTATTTCATGTGTGTCGAATGAATTCGAAGTTAAATCATGTGATTCGAATGAATTCGAAGCTAAATCATGTGTTTCGCATGAATTTGAATCTAAATCATGTGTCTCGCAAGAATTTGAAGCTAATTCATGTGATTCGAATGAATTCGAAGCTAAATCATGTTATTCGAATGAATTCGAAGCTGAATCATGTGTCTCGCAAGAATGTGAAGCTAAATCTCGTGTTTCGCATGAATTTGAAGCTGAATCACGTGTTTTGCATGAATTTGAAGCTAAATCAGTTGTTTCGAATGACTTTGAATCTAAATCACGTTACTCGAAGGAATTCGAAGCTAAATCATGTGTTTCGCATGAATTCAAAGCTGAATCATGTGTATCGCATGAATTTGAAGCTAAGTCACGTGTTTTGCATGAATTTGAAGCTAAGTCATGTGTCTCGCAAGAAGTTGAAGCTAATTCATGTGTTTCGAATTAATTCGAAACTAAATCATGTGATTCGAATGAATTCGAAGCTAAATCATGTGTTTCGAATGAATTCGTAGCTAAATCATGTGATTCGAATGAATTCGAAGCTATATCATGTGTTTCTAATGAATTCGATGCTCAATCACGTGTTTTGCATGAATTTGCATCTAAATCATGTGTATCGCAAGAATTTGAAGCTAATTCATGTGTTCCGATTGAATTCGAAGCTAAATCATGTGTTCCGCATGAATTCAAAGCTGAATCATGTGTTTCGCATGAATTCGAAGCTAAATCATGTCTTTTGTTTGAATTCAAATCTGAATCATGTGTTTCGCATGAATTTCAAGCTAAATCACGTGTTTCGCATGAATTTGTAGCTAAACCATGTGTCTCGCAAGAATTTGAAGCTAATTCATGTGTTTCGAATTAATTCGAAACTAAATCATGTGTTTCGAATGAATTCGAAGCTAAATCATGTGATTCGAATGAATTCGAAGCTAAATCATGTGATTCGAATGAATTCGAAGCTAAATCATGTGTTTCGAATGAATTCGATGCTGAATCACGTGTTTTGCATGAATTTGCAGTTAAATCATGTGTATCGCAAGAATTTGAAGTTAATTCATGTGTTCCGATTGAATTCGAAGCTAAATCATGTGTTCCGCATGAATTCAAAGCTGAATCATGTGTTTCGCATGAATTTGCAGCTAAGTCACGTGTTTTGCATGAATTTGAAGGTAAGTCATGTGCCTCGCAAGAATTTGAAGCTAATTCATGTGTTTCGAATTAATTAGAAGCTATATCATGTGATTCGAATGAATTCGAAGCTAAATCATGTGATTCGAATGAATTCGAAGCTAAATCATGTGTTTCGAATGAATTCGAAGATAATCATATGATTCGAATGAATTCGAAGCTAACTCATGTGATTCGAATGAATTCGATGCTGAATCAAGTGTTTTGCATGAATTTGCAGCTAAATCATGTGTATCGCAAGAATTTGAAGCTAATTCAAGTGTTTCGAATGAAGTCGAAGCTAAATCATGTGTTTTGTATGAATTCAAATCTGAATCATGTGTTTCGCATGAATTTCAAGCTAAATCACGTGTTTAGAATTAATTCGAAGTTAAATCATGTGATTCGAATGAATTCGAAGCTAAATCATGTGTTTCGAATGAATTCGAAGATAATCATGTGATTCGAATGAATTCGAAGTTAAATCATGTGTTTCGAATGAATTCGATGCTGAATCACGTGTTTTGCATGAATTTGCAGCTAAATCATGTGTATCGCAAGAATTTGAAGCTAATTCATGTGTTTCTAATTAATTCGAAACTAAATCATGTGATTCGAATGAATTTGAAGCTAATTCATGTGATTCGAATGTATTCGAAGCTAAATCATGTGTTTCGAATGAATTCGATGATGAATCACGTGTTTTGCATGAATTTGCATCTAAATCATGTGTATCGCAAGAATTTGTAGCTAAACCATGTGTCTCGCAAGAATTTGAAGCTAATTCATGTGTTTCTAATTAATTCGAAACTAAATCATGTGATTCGAATGAATTCGAAGCTAAATCATGTGTTTCGAATGAATTCGAAGCTAAATCATGTGATTCGAATGAATTCGAAGGTAAATCATGTGATTCGAATGAATTCGAAGCTAAATCATGTGTTTCAAATGAATTCGATGCTGAATCACTTTTTTTTCATGAATCTGCAGCTAAATCATGTGTTTCGCAAAAATTTGAAGCTAATTCATGTGTTTAGAATTAATTCGAAGCTAAATCATGTGATTCGAACGAATTCGAAGCTAAATCATGTGTTTCGAATGAATTCGAAGATAATCATGTGATTCGAATGAATTCGAAGCTAAATCATTTGTTTCGAATGAATTCGATGCTGAATCATGTGTTTTGCATGAATTTGAAGCTAAGTCATGTGTCTCGCAAGAATTTGAAGCTAATTCAAGTGTTTCGAATGAATTCGAAGCTGAATCATGTGTTTTGTTTGAATTCAAATCTGAATCATGTGTTTCGCATGAATTTCAAGCTAAATCACGTGTTTCGCAAGAATTTGTAGCTAAACCATGTGTCTCGCAAGAATTTGAAGCTAATTCATGTGTTTCTAATTAATTCGAAACTAAATCATGTGTTTCGAATTAACTCGAAGCTAAATCATGTGATTCGAATCAAATCGAAGCTAAATCATGTGTTTCGAATGAATTCGAAGCTAAATCATGTGTTTTGTATGAATTCAAATCTGAATCATGTGTTTCGCATGAATTTCAAACTAAATCACGGGTTTCGCATGAATTTGTAGCTTAACCATGTGTCTCGCAAGAATTTGAATCTAATTCATGTGTTCCGATTGAATTCGAAACTAAATCATATGTTCCGCATGAATACAAAGCTGAATCATGTGTATCGCAAGAATTTGAAGTTAATTCACGTGTTCTGTTTTAATTCGAAGCTAAATTATGTGTTACGCATGAATTCAAAGCTGAATCATGTGTTTCGCATTATTTTGAATCTAAGTCACGTGTTTTGCATGAATTTGAAGCTAAGTCATGTGTCTCGCAACAATTTGAAGCTAATTCATGTTTTTCGAATTAATTCGAACCTTAATCATGTGTTTCGAATGAATTCGAAGCTATATCATGTGATTCGAATTAATTCGAACCTAAATCATGTGTTCCGAATGAATTCGATGCTGAATCACGTGTTTTGCATGAATTTGCAGCTAAATCATGTGTCTCGCAAGAATTTGAAGCTAATTCATGTGTTTCGAATTAATTCGAAACTAAATCATGTGATTCGAATGAATTCTAAGCTAAATCATGTGTTTCGCATGAATTCCAAGCTAAATCATGTGTTTCGAATGAATTCGAAGCTAAATCATGTGATTCGAATGAATTTGAAGCTAATTCATGTGTTTCGAATGAATTCGAAGTTAAATCATGTCATTCGAATGAATGCAAAGCTGAATCATGTGTTTCGCATGAATTTGAAGCTAAGTCACGTGTTTTGCATGAATTTGAAGCTAAGTCATGTGTCTCGCAAGAAGTTGAAGCTAAATCATGTGTTTCGCATGAATTCGAAGTTGAATCATGTGTTTCGCATGAATTTGAAGCTGAGTCACGTGTTTCGTATGAATGTGAAGCTCAGTCACGAGTTTCGTACGAATTCGGAGCTAAATCATGTGTTCCGCATGAATTCAAAGCTGAATCATGTGTTTCCATTGAATTTGAAGCTAAGTCACGTGTTTTGCATGAATTTGAAGCTAAGTCATGTGTCTCGCAAGAAGTTGAATCTAATTCATGTGTTTCGAATTAATTCGAAACTAAATCATGTGATTCGAATGAATTCGAAGCTAAATCATGTGTTTCGAATGAATTCGTAGCTAAATCATGTGATTCGAATGAATTCGAAGCTAATTCAAGTGTTTCGAATGAATTCGAAGCTGAATCATGTGTTTTGTTTGAATTCAAATCTGAATCATGTGTTTCGCATGAATTTCAAGCTAAATCACGTGTTTCGCAAGAATTTGTAGCTAAACCATGTGTCTCGCAAGAATTTGAAGCTAATTCATGTGTTTCTAATTAATTCGAAACTAAATCATGTGTTTCGAATTAACTCGAAGCTAAATCATGTGATTCGAATCAAATCGAAGCTAAATCATGTGTTTCGAATGAATTCGAAGCTAAATCATGTGTTTTGTATGAATTCAAATCTGAATCATGTGTTTCGCATGAATTTCAAACTAAATCACGGGTTTCGCATGAATTTGTAGCTTAACCATGTGTCTCGCAAGAATTTGAATCTAATTCATGTGTTCCGATTGAATTCGAAACTAAATCATATGTTCCGCATGAATACAAAGCTGAATCATGTGTATCGCAAGAATTTGAAGTTAATTCACGTGTTCTGTTTTAATTCGAAGCTAAATTATGTGTTACGCATGAATTCAAAGCTGAATCATGTGTTTCGCATTATTTTGAATCTAAGTCACGTGTTTTGCATGAATTTGAAGCTAAGTCATGTGTCTCGCAACAATTTGAAGCTAATTCATGTTTTTCGAATTAATTCGAACCTTAATCATGTGTTTCGAATGAATTCGAAGCTATATCATGTGATTCGAATTAATTCGAACCTAAATCATGTGTTCCGAATGAATTCGATGCTGAATCACGTGTTTTGCATGAATTTGCAGCTAAATCATGTGTCTCGCAAGAATTTGAAGCTAATTCATGTGTTTCGAATTAATTCGAAACTAAATCATGTGATTCGAATGAATTCGAAGCTAAATCATGTGTTTCGCATGAATTTGAATCTAAATCATGTGTCTCGCAAGAATTTGAAGCTAATTCATGTGATTCGAATGAATTCGAAGCTAAATCATGTTATTCGAATGAATTCGAAGCTGAATCATGTGTCTCGCAAGAATGTGAAGCTAAATCTCGTGTTTCGCATGAATTTGAAGCTGAATCACGTGTTTTGCATGAATTTGAAGCTAAATCAGTTGTTTCGAATGACTTTGAATCTAAATCACGTTACTCGAAGGAATTCGAAGCTAAATCATGTGTTTCGCATGAATTCAAAGCTGAATCATGTGTATCGCATGAATTTGAAGCTAAGTCACGTGTTTTGCATGAATTTGAAGCTAAGTCATGTGTCTCGCAAGAAGTTGAAGCTAATTCATGTGTTTCGAATTAATTCGAAACTAAATCATGTGATTCGAATGAATTCGAAGCTAAATCATGTGTTTCGAATGAATTCGTAGCTAAATCATGTGATTCGAATGAATTCGAAGCTATATCATGTGTTTCTAATGAATTCGATGCTCAATCACGTGTTTTGCATGAATTTGCATCTAAATCATGTGTATCGCA
This sequence comes from Megalopta genalis, assembly GCF_051020955.1. Taxonomy (NCBI): domain Eukaryota; kingdom Metazoa; phylum Arthropoda; class Insecta; order Hymenoptera; family Halictidae; genus Megalopta; species Megalopta genalis. Next base: position 36,622 of record NW_027477716.1, on the reverse strand, counting down.
AGAATTTGAAGCTAATTCATGTGTTCCGATTGAATTCGAAGCTAAATCATGTGTTCCGCATGAATTCAAAGCTGAATCATGTGTTTCGCATGAATTCGAAGCTAAATCATGTCTTTTGTTTGAATTCAAATCTGAATCACATGTGTTTCGCATGAATTTCAAGCTAAATCACGTGTTTCGCATGAATTTGTAGCTAAACCATGTGTCTCGCAAGAATTTGAAGCTAATTCATGTGTTTCGAATTAATTCGAAACTAAATCATGTGTTTCGAATGAATTCGAAGCTAAATCATGTGATTCGAATGAATTCGAAGCTAAATCATGTGATTCGAATGAATTCGAAGCTAAATCATGTGTTTCGAATGAATTCGATGCTGAATCACGTGTTTTGCGTGAATTTGCAGTTAAATCATGTGTATCGCAAGAATTTGAAGTTAATTCATGTGTTCCGATTGAATTCGAAGCTAAATCATGTGTTCCGCATGAATTCAAAGCTGAATCATGTGTTTCGCATGAATTTGCAGCTAAGTCACGTGTTTTGCATGAATTTGAAGGTAAGTCATGTGCCTCGCAAGAATTTGAAGCTAATTCATGTGTTTCGAATTAATTAGAAGCTATATCATGTGATTCGAATGAATTCGAAGCTAAATCATGTGATTCGAATGAATTCGAAGCTAAATCATGTGTTTCGAATGAATTCGAAGATAATCATATGATTCGAATGAATTCGAAGCTAACTCATGTGATTCGAATGAATTCGATGCTGAATCAAGTGTTTTGCATGAATTTGCAGCTAAATCATGTGTATCGCAAGAATTTGAAGCTAATTCAAGTGTTTCGAATGAAGTCGAAGCTAAATCATGTGTTTTGTATGAATTCAAATCTGAATCATGTGTTTCGCATGAATTTCAAGCTAAATCACGTGTTTAGAATTAATTCGAAGTTAAATCATGTGATTCGAATGAATTCGAAGCTAAATCATGTGTTTCGAATGAATTCGAAGATAATCATGTGATTCGAATGAATTCGAAGTTAAATCATGTGTTTCGAATGAATTCGATGCTGAATCACGTGTTTTGCATGAATTTGCAGCTAAATCATGTGTATCGCAAGAATTTGAAGCTAATTCATGTGTTTCTAATTAATTCGAAACTAAATCATGTGATTCGAATGAATTTGAAGCTAATTCATGTGATTCGAATGTATTCGAAGCTAAATCATGTGTTTCGAATGAATTCGATGATGAATCACGTGTTTTGCATGAATTTGCATCTAAATCATGTGTATCGCAAGAATTTGTAGCTAAACCATGTGTCTCGCAAGAATTTGAAGCTAATTCATGTGTTTCTAATTAATTCGAAACTAAATCATGTGATTCGAATGAATTCGAAGCTAAATCATGTGTTTCGAATGAATTCGAAGCTAAATCATGTGATTCGAATGAATTCGAAGGTAAATCATGTGATTCGAATGAATTCGAAGCTAAATCATGTGTTTCAAATGAATTCGATGCTGAATCACTTTTTTTTCATGAATCTGCAGCTAAATCATGTGTTTCGCAAAAATTTGAAGCTAATTCATGTGTTTAGAATTAATTCGAAGCTAAATCATGTGATTCGAACGAATTCGAAGCTAAATCATGTGTTTCGAATGAATTCGAAGATAATCATGTGATTCGAATGAATTCGAAGCTAAATCATTTGTTTCGAATGAATTCGATGCTGAATCATGTGTTTTGCATGAATTTGAAGCTAAGTCATGTGTCTCGCAAGAATTTGAAGCTAATTCAAGTGTTTCGAATGAATTCGAAGCTGAATCATGTGTTTTGTTTGAATTCAAATCTGAATCATGTGTTTCGCATGAATTTCAAGCTAAATCACGTGTTTCGCAAGAATTTGTAGCTAAACCATGTGTCTCGCAAGAATTTGAAGCTAATTCATGTGTTTCTAATTAATTCGAAACTAAATCATGTGTTTCGAATTAACTCGAAGCTAAATCATGTGATTCGAATCAAATCGAAGCTAAATCATGTGTTTCGAATGAATTCGAAGCTAAATCATGTGTTTTGTATGAATTCAAATCTGAATCATGTGTTTCGCATGAATTTCAAACTAAATCACGGGTTTCGCATGAATTTGTAGCTTAACCATGTGTCTCGCAAGAATTTGAATCTAATTCATGTGTTCCGATTGAATTCGAAACTAAATCATATGTTCCGCATGAATACAAAGCTGAATCATGTGTATCGCAAGAATTTGAAGTTAATTCACGTGTTCTGTTTTAATTCGAAGCTAAATTATGTGTTACGCATGAATTCAAAGCTGAATCATGTGTTTCGCATTATTTTGAATCTAAGTCACGTGTTTTGCATGAATTTGAAGCTAAGTCATGTGTCTCGCAACAATTTGAAGCTAATTCATGTTTTTCGAATTAATTCGAACCTTAATCATGTGTTTCGAATGAATTCGAAGCTATATCATGTGATTCGAATTAATTCGAACCTAAATCATGTGTTCCGAATGAATTCGATGCTGAATCACGTGTTTTGCATGAATTTGCAGCTAAATCATGTGTCTCGCAAGAATTTGAAGCTAATTCATGTGTTTCGAATTAATTCGAAACTAAATCATGTGATTCGAATGAATTCTAAGCTAAATCATGTGTTTCGCATGAATTCCAAGCTAAATCATGTGTTTCGAATGAATTCGAAGCTAAATCATGTGATTCGAATGAATTTGAAGCTAATTCATGTGTTTCGAATGAATTCGAAGTTAAATCATGTCATTCGAATGAATGCAAAGCTGAATCATGTGTTTCGCATGAATTTGAAGCTAAGTCACGTGTTTTGCATGAATTTGAAGCTAAGTCATGTGTCTCGCAAGAAGTTGAAGCTAAATCATGTGTTTCGCATGAATTCGAAGTTGAATCATGTGTTTCGCATGAATTTGAAGCTGAGTCACGTGTTTCGTATGAATGTGAAGCTCAGTCACGAGTTTCGTACGAATTCGGAGCTAAATCATGTGTTCCGCATGAATTCAAAGCTGAATCATGTGTTTCCATTGAATTTGAAGCTAAGTCACGTGTTTTGCATGAATTTGAAGCTAAGTCATGTGTCTCGCAAGAAGTTGAATCTAATTCATGTGTTTCGAATTAATTCGAAACTAAATCATGTGATTCGAATGAATTCGAAGCTAAATCATGTGTTTCGAATGAATTCGTAGCTAAATCATGTGATTCGAATGAATTCGAAGCTAATTCAAGTGTTTCGAATGAATTCGAAGCTGAATCATGTGTTTTGTTTGAATTCAAATCTGAATCATGTGTTTCGCATGAATTTCAAGCTAAATCACGTGTTTCGCAAGAATTTGTAGCTAAACCATGTGTCTCGCAAGAATTTGAAGCTAATTCATGTGTTTCTAATTAATTCGAAACTAAATCATGTGTTTCGAATTAACTCGAAGCTAAATCATGTGATTCGAATCAAATCGAAGCTAAATCATGTGTTTCGAATGAATTCGAAGCTAAATCATGTGTTTTGTATGAATTCAAATCTGAATCATGTGTTTCGCATGAATTTCAAACTAAATCACGGGTTTCGCATGAATTTGTAGCTTAACCATGTGTCTCGCAAGAATTTGAATCTAATTCATGTGTTCCGATTGAATTCGAAACTAAATCATATGTTCCGCATGAATACAAAGCTGAATCATGTGTATCGCAAGAATTTGAAGTTAATTCACGTGTTCTGTTTTAATTCGAAGCTAAATTATGTGTTACGCATGAATTCAAAGCTGAATCATGTGTTTCGCATTATTTTGAATCTAAGTCACGTGTTTTGCATGAATTTGAAGCTAAGTCATGTGTCTCGCAACAATTTGAAGCTAATTCATGTTTTTCGAATTAATTCGAACCTTAATCATGTGTTTCGAATGAATTCGAAGCTATATCATGTGATTCGAATTAATTCGAACCTAAATCATGTGTTCCGAATGAATTCGATGCTGAATCACGTGTTTTGCATGAATTTGCAGCTAAATCATGTGTCTCGCAAGAATTTGAAGCTAATTCATGTGTTTCGAATTAATTCGAAACTAAATCATGTGATTCGAATGAATTCTAAGCTAAATCATGTGTTTCGCATGAATTCCAAGCTAAATCATGTGTTTCGAATGAATTCGAAGCTAAATCATGTGATTCGAATGAATTTGAAGCTAATTCATGTGTTTCGAATGAATTCGAAGTTAAATCATGTCATTCGAATGAATGCAAAGCTGAATCATGTGTTTCGCATGAATTTGAAGCTAAGTCACGTGTTTTGCATGAATTTGAAGCTAAGTCATGTGTCTCGCAAGAAGTTGAAGCTAAATCATGTGTTTCGCATGAATTCGAAGTTGAATCATGTGTTTCGCATGAATTTGAAGCTGAGTCACGTGTTTCGTATGAATGTGAAGCTCAGTCACGAGTTTCGTACGAATTCGGAGCTAAATCATGTGTTCCGCATGAATTCAAAGCTGAATCATGTGTTTCCATTGAATTTGAAGCTAAGTCACGTGTTTTGCATGAATTTGAAGCTAAGTCATGTGTCTCGCAAGAAGTTGAATCTAATTCATGTGTTTCGAATTAATTCGAAACTAAATCATGTGATTCGAATGAATTCGAAGCTAAATCATGTGTTTCGAATGAATTCGTAGCTAAATCATGTGATTCGAATGAATTCGAAGCTAAATCATGTGTTTCGAATGAATTCGAAGCTATATCATGTGTTTCGAATGAATTCGATGCTGAATCACGTGTTTCGTATGAATGTGAAGCTCAGTCACGAGTTTCGTACGAATTCGGAGCTAAATCATGTGTTCCGCATGAATTCAAAGCTGAATCATGTGTTTCCATTGAATTTGAAGCTAAGTCACGTGTTTTGCATGAATTTGAAGCTAAGTCATGTGTCTCGCAAGAAGTTGAATCTAATTCATGTGTTTCGAATTAATTCGAAACTAAATCATGTGATTCGAATGAATTCGAAGCTAAATCATGTGTTTCGAATGAATTCGTAGCTAAATCATGTGATTCGAATGAATTCGAAGCTATATCATGTGTTTCGAATGAATTCGATGCTGAATCACGTGTTTTGCATGAATTTGCAGCTAAATCATGTGTCTCGCAAGAATTTGAAGCTTATTCAAGAGTTTCGAATGAATTCGAAGCTAAATCATGTGTTTTGTTTGAATTCAAATCTGAATCATGTGTTTCGAATGAATTCGAAGCTAAATCATGTGTTTTGTTTGAATTCAAATCTGAATCATGTGTTTCGCATGAATTTCAAGCTAAATCAAGTGTTTCGTATGAATTTGTAGCTAAACCATGTGTGTCGTAAGAATATGAAGCTAATTCATGTGTTTCGAATTAATTCTAAGCTAAATCATGTGATTCGAATGAAATCGAAGTTAAATCATGTGTTTCGAATGAATTCGAAGCTAAATCATGTGATTCGAATGAATTCGAAGCTAAATCATGTGTTTCGAATGAATTCGGAGCTAAATCATGTGTTCCGCATGAATTCAAAGCAGAATCATGTCTTCGCATGAATTTGAAGCTAAGTTACGTGTTTTGCATGAATTTGAAGCTAAGTCATGTGTCTCGCAAGAATTTGAAGCTAATTCAAGTGTTTCGAATGAATTCGAAGATAAATCATGTGTTTTGTTTGAATTCAAATCTGAATCATGTGTTTCGCATAAATTTCAAGCTAAATCACGTGTTTCGCATGAATTTGTAGCTAAACCATGTTTCTCGCAAGAATTTGAAGCTAAATCATGTGATTTGAATGAATTTGAAGCTAATTCATGTGTTTCGAATGAATTCGAAGTTAAATCATGTGATTCGAATGAATTCGTAGCTGAATCAGATGTTTCGCGTGAATTTGAAGCTATATAACGTGTTCCGCATGAATTTGATACTAAATTATGTGTCTTGTAAGAATTTGAAGCTATTTCATGTGTGTCGAATGAATTCGAACCTAAATCATGTGATTCGTATGAATTCGTAGCCAAATCACGTGTTTCGCATGAATTCGAAGCTGAATCATGTGTTTTGCATGAATATGAAGCTAAATTATGGGTCTCGCAAGAATTTGAAGCTATTTCAAGAGTTTCGAATGAATTCGAAGCTAAATCATGTGTTTTGTATGAATTTGAAGCTAAATCATGTGTATAGCAATTATTTGATGCTAATTCATGTCTTCCGAATGAATTCGAAGCTTATTCATGTGTTTCGCATGAATTCGAAGCTAAATTATGTGTTTCGAATGAATTCGAAGCTAAATCATGTGATTCGAATGAATTTGAAGCGAATTAATGCTGTTTCGAATGGATTCGAAGTTAAATCATGTGATTCGAATGAATTCGTAGCTGAATCAGATGTTTCGCATGAATTTGAAGCTAAATCACGTGTACCGCATGAATTTGAAACTAAATCATGTGTCCCGTAAGAATTTGAAGCTAAATCATGTGATTCGAATGAATTCGAAGCTAAATCATGTGTTTCGAATGAATTCGTAGCTAAATCATGTGATTCGAATGAATTCGAAGCTATATCATGTGTTTCGAATGAATTCGATGCTGAATCACGTGTTTTGCATGAATTTGCAGCTAAATCATGTGTCTCGCAAGAATTTGAAGCTTATTCAAGAGTTTCGAATGAATTCGAAGCTAAACCATGTGTTTTGTTTGAATTCAAATCTGAATCATGTGTTTCGAATGAATTCGAAGCTAAATCATGTGTTTCGAATGAATTCGAAGCTAAATCATGTGATTCGAATGAATTCGATGCTAAATCATGTGTTTCGAATGAATTCGATGCTGAATCACGTATTTTGCATGAATTTGCAGCTAAATCATGTGTATCGCAAGAATTTGAAGCTAAATCATGTGATTCGAATGAATTTGAAGCTAATTCATGTGTTTCGAATGCATTCAAAGTTAAATCATGTGATTCGAATGAATTCGTAGCTGAATCAGATGTTTCGCATGAATTTGAAGCTAAATAACGTGTACCGCATGAATTTGAAACTAAATCATGTGTCTCGTAAGACTTTGAAGCTATTTCATGTGTGTCGAATGAATTCGAACCTAAATCATGTGATTCGAACGAATTCGTAGCCAAATCACGTGTTTCACATGAATTCGAAGCTGAATCATTTGTTTTGCATGAATATGAAGCTAAATCATGTGTCTCGCAAGAATTTGAAGCTAATTCAAGAGTTTCGAATGAATTCGAAGCTAAATCATGTGTTTCGAATGAATTCGATGCTGAATCACGTGTTTTGCATGAATTTGCAGCTAAATCATGTGTCTCGCAAGAATTTGAAGCTAATTCATGTGTTTCGAATTAATTCGAAACTAAATCATGTGATTCGAATGAATTCTAAGCTAAATCATGTGTTTCGCATGAATTCCAAGCTAAATCATGTGTTTCGAATGAATTCGAAGCTAAATCATGTGATTCGAATGAATTTGAAGCTAATTCATGTGTTTCGAATGAATTCGAAGTTAAATCATGTCATTCGAATGAATGCAAAGCTGAATCATGTGTTTCGCATGAATTTGAAGCTAAGTCACGTGTTTTGCATGAATTTGAAGCTAAGTCATGTGTCTCGCAAGAAGTTGAAGCTAAATCATGTGTTTCGCATGAATTCGAAGTTGAATCATGTGTTTCGAATGAATTCGTAGCTAAATCATGTGATTCGAATGAATTCGAAGCTATATCATGTGTTTCGAATGAATTCGATGCTGAATCACGTGTTTTGCATGAATTTGCAGCTAAATCATGTGTCTCGCAAGAATTTGAAGCTTATTCAAGAGTTTCGAATGAATTCGAAGCTAAATCATGTGTTTTGTTTGAATTCAAATCTGAATCATGTGTTTCGAATGAATTCGAAGCTAAATCATGTGTTTTGTTTGAATTCAAATCTGAATCATGTGTTTCGCATGAATTTCAAGCTAAATCAAGTGTTTCGTATGAATTTGTAGCTAAACCATGTGTGTCGTAAGAATATGAAGCTAATTCATGTGTTTCGAATTAATTCGAAGCTAAATCATGTGATTCGAATGAAATCGAAGTTAAATCATGTGATTCGAATGAAATCGAAGTTAAATCATGTGTTTCGAATGAATTCGAAGCTAAATCATGCGATTCGAATGAATTCGAAGCTAAATCATGTGTTTTGTATGAATTTGAAGCTAAATCATGTGTATAGCAAGTATTTGATGCTAATTCATGTCTTCCGATTGAATTCGAAGCTTATTCATGTGTTTCGCATGAATTCGAAGCTAAATTATGTGTTTCGAATGAATTCGAAGCTAAATCATGTGATTCGAATGAATTTGAAGCTAATTCATGTGTTTCGAATGCATTCGAAGTTAAATCATGTGATTCGAATGAATTCGTATCTGAATCAGATGTTTGGCATGAATTTGAAGCTAAATCACGTGTACCGCATGAATTTGAAACTAAATCATGTGTCTCGTAAGAATTTGAAGCTATTTCATGTGTGTCGAATGAATTCGAACCTAAATCATGTGATTCGAATGAATTCGTAGCCAAATCACGTGTTTCACATGAATTCAAAGCTGAATCATGTGTTTTGCATGAATATGAAGCTAAATCATGTGTCTCGGAAGAATTTGAAGCTAATTCAAGAGTTTCGAATGAATTCGAAGCTAAACCATGTGTTTTGTATGAATTCGAATCTGAATCATGTGTTTTGCATGAATTTGAAGCTAAGTCATGTGTCCCGCAAGAATTTGAAGCTAATTCATGTTTTTCGAATTAATTCGAACCTTAATCATGTGTTTCGAATGAATTCGAAGCTATATCATGTGATTCGAATGAATTCGAAGCTAAATCATGTGTTTCGAATGAATTCGATGCTGAATCACATGTTTTGCATGAATTTGCAGCTAAATCATGTGTATCGCAAGAATTTGAAGCTAATTCATGTGTTCCGATTGAATTCGAAGCTAAATCATGTGTTCCGCATGAATTCAAAGCAGAATCATGTGTTTCGAAGGAATTTGAAGCTAAACCGTGTTTTGCATGAATTTGGAGCTAAATCATGTGTCTCGCAAGAATTTGAAGCTAATTCATGTGTTTTCGAATGAATTCGAAGTTAAATCATGTGATTCGAATGAATTCAAAGCTGAATCATGTGTTTCGCATGAATTTCAAGCTAAATCACGTGTTTCGCATGAATTTGTAGCTAAACCATGTGTCTCGCAAGAATTTGAAGCTAATTCATGTGTTTCGAATTAATTCGAAACTAAATCATGTGATTCGAATGAATTCGAAGCTAAATCATGTGTTTCGAATGAATTCGAAGCTAAATCATGTGATTCGAATGAATTCGATGCTAAATCATGTGTTTCGAATGAATTCGATGCTGAATCACGTATTTTGCATGAATTTGCAGCTAAATCATGGGTCTCGCATGAATTTGAAGCTAATTCAAGAGTTTCGAATGAATTCGAAGATAAATCATGTGTTTTGTATGAATTTGAAGCTAAATCATGTGTATAGCAAGTATTTGATGCTAATTCATGTCATCCGATTGAATTCGAAGCTTAATCATGTGTTTCGCATGAATTCGAGGCTATATCATGTGTTTCGAATCAATTCGATACTGAATCACGTGTTTTGCATGAATTTGCAGCTAAATCATGTGTCTCGCAAGAATTTGATGCTAATTCAAGTGTTTCGAATGAATTCGAAGCTAAATCATGTGTTTTGTTTGAATTCAAATCTGAATCATGTGTATCGAATGAATTCGAAGCTAAATCATGTGTTTTGTTTGAATTCAAATCTGAATCATGTGTTTCGCATGAATTTCAAGCTAAATCATGTGTTTCGTATGAATTTGTAGCTAAACCATGTGTGTCGCAAGAATATGAAGCTAATTCATGTGTTCCGAATTAATTCGAAGCTAAATCATGTGATTCGAATGAAATCGAAGCTAAATCATGTGTTTCGAATGAATTCGAAGCTAAATCATGTGATTCGAATGAATTCGAAGCTAAATCATGTGTTTCGAATGAATTCGATGCTGAATCACGTGTATTGCATAAATTTGCAGCTAAATCATGTGTATCGCAAGAATTTGAAGCTAATTCATGTGTTCCGATTGAATTCGAAGCTAAATCATGTGTTCCACATGAATTCAAAGCAGAATCATGTCTTTCGGATGAATTTGAAGCTAAGTTACGTGTTTTGCATGAATTTGAAGCTAAGTCAGGTGTCTCGCAAGAATTTGAAGCTAATTCAAGTGTTTCGAATGAATTCGAAGCTAAATCATGTGTTTTGTTTGAATTCAAATCTGAATCATGTGTTTCGCATAAATTTCAAGCTAAATCACGTGTTTCGCATGAATTTGTAGCTAAACCATGTGTCTCGCAAGAATTTGAAGCTAATTCATGTGTTTCGAATTAATTCGAAGCTAAATCATGTGATTCGAATGAATTCGTAGCTGAATCAGATGTTTCGCGTGAATTTGAAGCTAAATAACGTGTTCCGCATGAATTTGAAACTATATCATGTGTCTCGTAAGAATTTGAAGCTATTTCATGTGTGTCGAATGAATTCGAACCTAAATCATGTGATTCGTATGAATTCGAAGCCAAATCACGTGTTTCGCATGAATTCGAAGCTGAATCATGTGTTTTGCATGAATATGAAGCTAAATCATGGGTCTCGCAAGAATTTGAAGCTAATTCAAGAGTTTCGAATGAATTCGAAGCTAAATCATGTGTTTTGTATGAATTTGAAGCTAAATCGTGTGTATAGCAAGTATTTGATGCTAATTCTTGTCTTCCGATTGAATTCGAAGCTTAATCATGTGTTTCGCATGAATTCGAAGCTAAATCATGTGTTTCGAATGAATTCGAAGCTAAGTCATGTGATTCGAATGAATTTGAAGCTATTTCATGTGTTTCTAATGAATTCGAAGTTAAATCATGTGATTCGAATGAATTCGTAGCTGAATCAGATGTTTCGCATGAATTTGAAGATAAATCACGTGTACCGCATGAATTTGAAACTAAATCATGCGTCTCGTAAGAATTTGAAGCTATTTCATGTGTGTCGAATGAATTCGAACCTAAATCATGTGATTCGAATGAATTCGTAGCCAAATCACGTGTTTCACATGAATTCGAAGCTGAATCATGTGTTTTGCATGAATATGAAGCTAAATCATGTGTCTCGCAAGAATTTGAAGCTAATTCAAGAGTTTCGAATGAATTCGAAGCTAAACCATGTGTTTTGTATGAATTCGAATCTGAATCATGTGTTTTGCATGAATTTGAAGCTAAGTCATGTGTCTCGCAAGAATTTGAAGCTAATTCAAGTGTTTCGAATGAATTCGAAGCTAAATCATGTGTTTTGTATGAATTCAAATCTGAATCATGTGATTCGCATGAATTTCAAGCTAAATCACGTGTTTCGCATGAATTTGTAGCTAAAACATGTGTCTCGCAAGAATTTGAAGCTAATTCATGTGTTTCGAATTAATTCAAAACTAAATCATGTGATTCGAATGAATTCGAAGCTAAATCATGTGTTTCGAATGAATTCGAAGCTAAATCATGTGATTCGAATGAATTCGATGCTAAATCATGTGTTTCGAATGAATTCGATGCTGATTCACGTATTTTGCATGAATTTGCAGCTAAATCATGTGTATCGCAAGAATTTGAAGCTAAATCATGTGATTCGAATGAATTTGAAGCTAATTCATGTGTTTCGAATGCATTCAAAGTTAAATCATGTGATTCGAATGAATTCGTAGCTGAATCAGATGTTTCGCATGAATTTGAAGCTAAATAACGTGTACCGCATGAATTTGAAACTAAATCATGTGTCTCGTAAGAATTTGAAGCTATTTCATGTGTGTCGAATGAATTCGAACCTAAATCATGTGATTCGAACGAATTCGTAGCCAAATCACGTGTTTCACATGAATTCGAAGCTGAATCATGTGTTTTGCATGAATATGAAGCTAAATCATGTGTCTCGCAAGAATTTGAAGCTAATTCAAGAGTTTCGAATGAATTCGAAGCTAAATCATGTGTTTCGAATGAATTCGATGCTGAATCACGTGTTTTGCATGAATTTGCAGCTAAATCATGTGTCTCGCAAGAATTTGAAGCTAATTCATGTGTTTCGAATTAATTCGAAACTAAATCATGTGATTCGAATGAATTCTAAGCTAAATCATGTGTTTCGCATGAATTCCAAGCTAAATCATGTGTTTCGAATGAATTCGAAGCTAAATCATGTGATTCGAATGAATTTGAAGCTAATTCATGTGTTTCGAATGAATTCGAAGTTAAATCATGTCATTCGAATGAATGCAAAGCTGAATCATGTGTTTCGCATGAATTTGAAGCTAAGTCACGTGTTTTGCATGAATTTGAAGCTAAGTCATGTGTCTCGCAAGAAGTTGAAGCTAAATCATGTGTTTCGCATGAATTCGAAGCTAAATCATGTGTTTCGAATGAATTCGAAGCTAAGTCATGTGATTCGAATGAATTTGAAGCTATTTCATGTGTTTCTAATGAATTCGAAGTTAAATCATGTGATTCGAATGAATTCGTAGCTGAATCAGATGTTTCGCATGAATTTGAAGATAAATCACGTGTACCGCATGAATTTGAAACTAAATCATGCGTCTCGTAAGAATTTGAAGCTATTTCATGTGTGTCGAATGAATTCGAACCTAAATCATGTGATTCGAATGAATTCGTAGCCAAATCACGTGTTTCACATGAATTCGAAGCTGAATCATGTGTTTTGCATGAATATGAAGCTAAATCATGTGTCTCGCAAGAATTTGAAGCTAATTCAAGAGTTTCGAATGAATTCGAAGCTAAACCATGTGTTTTGTATGAATTCGAATCTGAATCATGTGTTTTGCATGAATTTGAAGCTAAGTCATGTGTCTCGCAAGAATTTGAAGCTAATTCAAGTGTTTCGAATGAATTCGAAGCTAAATCATGTGTTTTGTATGAATTCAAATCTGAATCATGTGATTCGCATGAATTTCAAGCTAAATCACGTGTTTCGCATGAATTTGTAGCTAAAACATGTGTCTCGCAAGAATTTGAAGCTAATTCATGTGTTTCGAATTAATTCAAAACTAAATCATGTGATTCGAATGAATTCGAAGCTAAATCATGTGTTTCGAATGAATTCGAAGCTAAATCATGTGATTCGAATGAATTCGATGCTAAATCATGTGTTTCGAATGAATTCGATGCTGAATCACGTATTTTGCATGAATTTGCAGCTAAATCATGTGTATCGCAAGAATTTGAAGCTAAATCATGTGATTCGAATGAATTTGAAGCTAATTCATGTGTTTCGAATGCATTCAAAGTTAAATCATGTGATTCGAATGAATTCGTAGCTGAATCAGATGTTTCGCATGAATTTGAAGCTAAATAACGTGTACCGCATGAATTTGAAACTAAATCATGTGTCTCGTAAGAATTTGAAGCTATTTCATGTGTGTCGAATGAATTCGAACCTAAATCATGTGATTCGAACGAATTCGTAGCCAAATCACGTGTTTCACATGAATTCGAAGCTGAATCATGTGTTTTGCATGAATATGAAGCTAAATCATGTGTCTCGCAAGAATTTGAAGCTAATTCAAGAGTTTCGAATGAATTCGAAGCTAAATCATGTGTTTCGAATGAATTCGATGCTGAATCACGTGTTTTGCATGAATTTGCAGCTAAATCATGTGTCTCGCAAGAATTTGAAGCTAATTCATGTGTTTCGAATTAATTCGAAACTAAATCATGTGATTCGAATGAATTCTAAGCTAAATCATGTGTTTCGAATGAATTCGAAGCTAAATCATGTGATTCGAATGAATTTGAAGCTAATTCATGTGTTTCGAATGAATTCGAAGTTAAATCATGTCATTCGAATGAATGCAAAGCTGAATCATGTGTTTCGCATGAATTTGAAGCTAAGTCACGTGTTTTGCATGAATTTGAAGCTAAGTCATGTGTCTCGCAAGAAGTTGAAGCTAAATCATGTGTTTCGCATGAATTCGAAGTTGAATCATGTGTTTCGCATGAATTTGAAGCTGAGTCACGTGTTTCGTATGAATGTGAAGCTCAGTCACGAGTTTCGTACGAATTCGGAGCTAAATCATGTGTTCCGCATGAATTCAAAGCTGAATCATGTGTTTCCATTGAATTTGAAGCTAAGTCACGTGTTTTGCATGAATTTGAAGCTAAGTCATGTGTCTCGCAAGAAGTTGAATCTAATTCATGTGTTTCGAATTAATTCGAAACTAAATCATGTGATTCGAATGAATTCGAAGCTAAATCATGTGTTTCGAATGAATTCGAAGCTATATCATGTGATTCGAATGAATTCGAAGCTAAATCATGTGTTTCGAATGAATTCGATGCTGAATCACGTGTTTTGCATGAATTTGCAGCTAAATCATGTGTATCGCAAGAATTTGAAGCTAATTCATGTGTTCCGATTGAATTCGAAGCTAAATCATGTGTTCCGCATGAATTCAAAGCAGAATCATGTGTTTCGAAGGAATTTGAAGCTAAACCCGTGTTTTGCATGAATTTGGAGCTAAATCATGTGTCTCGCAAGAATTTGAAGCTAATTCATGTGTTTTCGAATGAATTCGAAGTTAAATCATGTGATTCGAATGAATTCAAAGCTGAATCATGTGTTTCGCATGAATTTCAAGCTAAATCACGTGTTTCGCATGAATTTGTAGCTAAACCATGTGTCTCGCAAGAATTTGAAGCTAATTCATGTGTTTCGAATTAATTCGAAACTAAATCATGTGATTCGAATGAATTCGAAGCTAAATCATGTGTTTCGAATGAATTCGAAGCTAAATCATGTGATTCGAATGAATTCGATGCTAAATCATGTGTTTCGAATGAATTCGATGCTGAATCACGTATTTTGCATGAATTTGCAGCTAAATCATGTGTATCGCAAGAATTTGAAGTTAATTCACGTGTTCTGTTTGAATTCGAAGCTAAATTATGTGTTACGCATGAATTCAAAGCTGAATCATGTGTTTCGCATTATTTTGAATCTAAGTCACGTGATTTGCATGAATTTGAAGCTAAGTCATGTGTCTCGCAAGAATTTGAAGCTAATTCATGTTTTTCGAATTAATTCGAACCTTAATCATGTGTTTCGAATGAATTCGAAGCTATATCATGTGATTCGAATGAATTCGAAGCTAAATCATGTGTTTCGAATGAATTCGATGCTGAATCACGTGTTTTGCATGAATTTGCAGCTAAATCATGTGTATCGCAAGAATTTGGAGCTAATTCATGTGTTCCGATTGAATTCGAAGCTAAATCATGTGTTTCGCATGAATTCGAAGCTAAATCATGTGTTTCGAATGAATTCGAAGCTAAGTCATGTGATTCAAATGAATTTGAAGCTATTTCATGTGTTTCTAATGAATTCGAAGTTAAATCATGTGATTCGAATGAATTCGTAGCTGAATCAGATGTTTCGCATGAATTTGAAGATAAATCACGTGTACCGCATGAATTTGAAACTAAATCATGCGTCTCGTAAGAATTTGAAGCTATTTCATGTGTGTCGAATGAATTCGAACCTAAATCATGTGATTCGAATGAATTCGTAGCCAAATCACGTGTTTCACATGAATTCGAAGCTGAATCATGTGTTTTGCATGAATATGAAGCTAAATCATGTGTCTCGCAAGAATTTGAAGCTAATTCAAGAGTTTCGAATGAATTCGAAGCTAAACCATGTGTTTTGTATGAATTCGAATCTGAATCATGTGTTTTGCATGAATTTGAAGCTAAGTCATGTGTCTCGCAAGAATTTGAAGCTAATTCAAGTGTTTCGAATGAATTCGAAGCTAAATCATGTGTTTTGTATGAATTCAAATCTGAATCATGTGATTCGCATGAATTTCAAGCTAAATCACGTGTTTCGCATGAATTTGTAGCTAAAACATGTGTCTCGCAAGAATTTGAAGCTAATTCATGTGTTTCGAATTAATTCAAAACTAAATCATGTGATTCGAATGAATTCGAAGCTAAATCATGTGTTTCGAATGAATTCGAAGCTAAATCATGTGATTCGAATGAATTCGATGCTAAATCATGTGTTTCGAATGAATTCGATGCTGAATCACGTATTTTGCATGAATTTGCAGCTAAATCATGTGTATCGCAAGAATTTGAAGCTAAATCATGTGATTCGAATGAATTTGAAGCTAATTCATGTGTTTCGAATGCATTCAAAGTTAAATCATGTGATTCGAATGAATTCGTAGCTGAATCAGATGTTTCGCATGAATTTGAAGCTAAATAACGTGTACCGCATGAATTTGAAACTAAATCATGTGTCTCGTAAGAATTTGAAGCTATTTCATGTGTGTCGAATGAATTCGAACCTAAATCATGTGATTCGAACGAATTCGTAGCCAAATCACGTGTTTCACATGAATTCGAAGCTGAATCATGTGTTTTGCATGAATATGAAGCTAAATCATGTGTCTCGCAAGAATTTGAAGCTAATTCAAGAGTTTCGAATGAATTCGAAGCTAAATCATGTGTTTCGAATGAATTCGATGCTGAATCACGTGTTTTGCATGAATTTGCAGCTAAATCATGTGTCTCGCAAGAATTTGAAGCTAATTCATGTGTTTCGAATTAATTCGAAACTAAATCATGTGATTCGAATGAATTCTAAGCTAAATCATGTGTTTCGAATGAATTCGAAGCTAAATCATGTGATTCGAATGAATTTGAAGCTAATTCATGTGTTTCGAATGAATTCGAAGTTAAATCATGTCATTCGAATGAATGCAAAGCTGAATCATGTGTTTCGCATGAATTTGAAGCTAAGTCACGTGTTTTGCATGAATTTGAAGCTAAGTCATGTGTCTCGCAAGAAGTTGAAGCTAAATCATGTGTTTCGCATGAATTCGAAGTTGAATCATGTGTTTCGCATGAATTTGAAGCTGAGTCACGTGTTTCGTATGAATGTGAAGCTCAGTCACGAGTTTCGTACGAATTCGGAGCTAAATCATGTGTTCCGCATGAATTCAAAGCTGAATCATGTGTTTCCATTGAATTTGAAGCTAAGTCACGTGTTTTGCATGAATTTGAAGCTAAGTCATGTGTCTCGCAAGAAGTTGAATCTAATTCATGTGTTTCGAATTAATTCGAAACTAAATCATGTGATTCGAATGAATTCGAAGCTAAATCATGTGTTTCGAATGAATTCGAAGCTATATCATGTGATTCGAATGAATTCGAAGCTAAATCATGTGTTTCGAATGAATTCGATGCTGAATCACGTGTTTTGCATGAATTTGCAGCTAAATCATGTGTATCGCAAGAATTTGAAGCTAATTCATGTGTTCCGATTGAATTCGAAGCTAAATCATCTGTTCCGCATGAATTCAAAGCAGAATCATGTGTTTCGAAGGAATTTGAAGCTAAACCCGTGTTTTGCATGAATTTGGAGCTAAATCATGTGTCTCGCAAGAATTTGAAGCTAATTCATGTGTTTTCGAATGAATTCGAAGTTAAATCATGTGATTCGAATGAATTCAAAGCTGAATCATGTGTTTCGCATGAATTTCAAGCTAAATCACGTGTTTCGCATGAATTTGTAGCTAAACCATGTGTCTCGCAAGAATTTGAAGCTAATTCATGTGTTTCGAATTAATTCGAAACTAAATCATGTGATTCGAATGAATTCGAAGCTAAATCATGTGTTTCGAATGAATTCGAAGCTAAATCATGTGATTCGAATGAATTCGATGCTAAATCATGTGTTTCGAATGAATTCGATGCTGAATCACGTATTTTGCATGAATTTGCAGCTAAATCATGTGTATCGCAAGAATTTGAAGTTAATTCACGTGTTCTGTTTGAATTCGAAGCTAAATTATGTGTTACGCATGAATTCAAAGCTGAATCATGTGTTTCGCATTATTTTGAATCTAAGTCACGTGATTTGCATGAATTTGAAGCTAAGTCATGTGTCTCGCAAGAATTTGAAGCTAATTCATGTTTTTCGAATTAATTCGAACCTTAATCATGTGTTTCGAATGAATTCGAAGCTATATCATGTGATTCGAATGAATTCGAAGCTAAATCATGTGTTTCGAATGAATTCGATGCTGAATCACGTGTTTTGCATGAATTTGCAGCTAAATCATGTGTATCGCAAGAATTTGGAGCTAATTCATGTGTTCCGATTGAATTCGAAGCTAAATCATGTGTTTCGCATGAATTCGAAGCTAAATCATGTGTTTCGAATGAATTCGAAGCTAAATCATGTTATTCGCATGAATTTGAAGCTAAGTCACGTGTTTGCATGAATTTGAAGCTAAGTCATGTGTCTCGCAAGAAGTTGAAGCTAAATCATTTGTTTCGAATGAATTCGATGCTGAATCACGTGTTTTGCATGAATTTGAAGCTAAATCAGGTGTTTCGAATGACTATGAATCTAAATCATGTTACTCGAATGAATTCGAAGCTAAATCATGTGTTTCGCATGAATTCGAAGTTGAATCATGTGTTTCGCATGAATTTGAAGCTGAGTCACGTGTTTCGTACGAATTCGAAGCTAAATTATGTGTTACGCATGAATTCAAAGCTGAATCATGTGTTTCGCATTATTTTGAATCTAAGTCACGTGTTTTGCATGAATTTGAAGCTAAGTCATGTGTCTCGCAAGAATTTGAAGCTAATTCATGTTTTTCGAATTAATTCGAACCTTAATCATGTGTTTCGAATGAATTCGAAGCTATATCATGTGATTCGAATGAATTCGAAGCTAAATCATGTGTTTCGAATGAATTCGATGCTGAATCACGTGTTTTGCATGAATTTGCAGCTAAATCATGTGTATCGCAAGAATTTGGAGCTAATTCATGTGTTCCGATTGAATTCGAAGCTAAATCATGTGTTTCGCATGAATTCGAAGCTAAATCATGTGTTTCGAATGAATTCGAAGCTAAATCATGTGATTCGCATGAATTTGAAGCTAAGTCACGTGTTTGCATGAATTTGAAGCTAAGTCATGTGTCTCGCAAGAAGTTGAAGCTAAATCATTTGTTTCGAATGAATTCGATGCTGAATCACGTGTTTTGCATGAATTTGAAGCTAAATCAGGTGTTTCGAATGACTATGAATCTAAATCATGTTACTCGAATGAATTCGAAGCTAAATCATGTGTTTCGCATGAATTCGAAGTTGAATCATGTGTTTCGCATGAATTTGAAGCTGAGTCACGTGTTTCGTACGAATTCGAAGCTAAATTATGTGTTACGCATGAATTCAAAGCTGAATCATGTGTTTCGCATTATTTTGAATCTAAGTCACGTGTTTTGCATGAATTTGAAGCTAAGTCATGTGTCTCGCAAGAATTTGAAGCTAATTCATGTTTTTCGAATTAATTCGAACCTTAATCATGTGTTTCGAATGAATTCGAAGCTATATCATGTGATTCGAATGAATTCGAAGCTAAATCATGTGTTTCGAATGAATTCGATGCTGAATCACGTGTTTTGCATGAATTTGCAGCTAAATCATGTGTATCGCAAGAATTTGGAGCTAATTCATGTGTTCCGATTGAATTCGAAGCTAAATCATGTGTTTCGCATGAATTCGAAGCTAAATCATGTGTTTCGAATGAATTCGAAGCTAAATCATGTGATTCGCATGAATTTGAAGCTAAGTCACGTGTTTGCATGAATTTGAAGCTAAGTCATGTGTCTCGCAAGAAGTTGAAGCTAAATCATTTGTTTTCGAATGAATTCGATGCTGAATCACGTGTTTTGCATGAATTTGAAGCTAAATCAGGTGTTTCGAATGACTATGAATCTAAATCATGTTACTCGAATGAATTCGAAGCTAAATCATGTGTTTCGCATGAATTCGAAGTTGAATCATGTGTTTCGCATGAATTTGAAGCTGAGTCACGTGTTTCGTACGAATTCGGAACTAAATCATGTGTTCCGCATGAATTCAAAGCTGAATCATGTGTTTCGCATGAATTTGAAGCTAAATCATGTGATTCGAATGAATTTGAAGCTAATTCATGTGTTTCGAATGAATTCGAAGTTAAATCATGTGATTCGAATGAATTCTTAGCTGAATCAGATGTTTCGCGTGAATTTGAAGCTAAATCACGTGTACCGCATGAATTTGAAGCTAAATCATGTGTCTCGCAAGAATTTGAAGCTAATTCAAGAGTTTCGAATGAATTCGAAGCTAAATCATGTGTTTTGTATGAATTTGAAGCTAAATCATGTGTATAGCAAGTATTTGATGCTAATTCATGTCATCCGATTGAATTCGAAGCTTAATCATGTGTTTCGCATGAATTCGAGGCTATATCATGTGTTTCGAATGAATTCGATACTGAATCACGTGTTTTGCATGAATTTGCAGCTAAATCATGTGTCTCGCAAGAATTTGATGCTAATTCAAGTGTTTCGAATGAATTCGAAGCTAAATCATGTGTTTTGTTTGAATTCAAATCTGAATCATGTGTATCGAACGAATTCGAAGCTAAATCATGTGTTTTGTTTGAATTCAAATCTGAATCATGTGTTTCGCATGAATTTCAAGCTAAATCAAGTGTTTCGTATGAATTTGTAGCTAAACCATGTGTGTCGCAAGAATATGAAGCTAATTCATGTGTTCCGAATTAATTCGAAGCTAAATCATGTGATTCGAATGAAATCGAAGCTAAATCATGTGTTTCGAATGAATTCGAAGCTAAATCATGTGATTCGAATGAATTCGAAGCTAAATCATGTGTTTCGAATGAATTCGATGCTGAATCACGTGTATTGCATAAATTTGCAGCTAAATCATGTGTATCGCAAGAATTTGAAGCTAATTCATGTGTTCCGATTGAATTCGAAGCTAAATCATGTGTTCCACATGAATTCAAAGCAGAATCATGTCTTTCGGATGAATTTGAAGCTAAGTTACGTGTTTTGCATGAATTTGAAGCTAAGTCAGGTGTCTCGCAAGAATTTGAAGCTAATTCAAGTGTTTCGAATGAATTCGAAGCTAAATCATGTGTTTTGTTTGAATTCAAATCTGAATCATGTGTTTCGCATAAATTTCAAGCTAAATCACGTGTTTCGCATGAATTTGTAGCTAAACCATGTGTCTCGCAAGAATTTGAAGCTAATTCATGTGTTTCGAATTAATTCGAAGCTAAATCATGTGATTCGAATGAATTCGTAGCTGAATCAGATGTTTCGCGTGAATTTGAAGCTAAATAACGTGTTCCGCATGAATTTGAAACTATATCATGTGTCTCGTAAGAATTTGAAGCTATTTCATGTGTGTCGAATGAATTCGAACCTAAATCATGTGATTCGTATGAATTCGAAGCCAAATCACGTGTTTCGCATGAATTCGAAGCTGAATCATGTGTTTTGCATGAATATGAAGCTAAATCATGGGTCTCGCAAGAATTTGAAGCTAATTCAAGAGTTTCGAATGAATTCGAAACTAAATCATGTGTTTTGTATGAATTTGAAGCTAAATCATGTGTATAGCAAGTATTTGATGCTAATTCTTGTCTTCCGATTGAATTCGAAGCTTAATCATGTGTTTCGCATGAATTCGAAGCTAAATCATGTGTTTCGAATGAATTCGAAGCTAAGTCATGTGATTCGAATGAATTTGAAGCTATTTCATGTGTTTCTAATGAATTCGAAGTTAAATCATGTGATTCGAATGAATTCGTAGCTGAATCAGATGTTTCGCATGAATTTGAAGATAAATCACGTGTACCGCATGAATTTGAAACTAAATCATGCGTCTCGTAAGAATTTGAAGCTATTTCATGTGTGTCGAATGAATTCGAACCTAAATCATGTGATTCGAATGAATTCGTAGCCAAATCACGTGTTTCACATGAATTCGAAGCTGAATCATGTGTTTTGCATGAATATGAAGCCAAATCATGTGTCTCGCAAGAATTTGAAGCTAATTCAAGAGTTTCGAATGAATTCGAAGCTAAACCATGTGTTTTGTATGAATTCGAATCTGAATCATGTGTTTTGCATGAATTTGAAGCTAAGTCATGTGTCTCGCAAGAATTTGAAGCTAATTCAAGTGTTTCGAATGAATTCGAAGCTAAATCATGTGTTTTGTATGAATTCAAATCTGAATCATGTGATTCGCATGAATTTCAAGCTAAATCACGTGTTTCGCATGAATTTGTAGCTAAAACATGTGTCTCGCAAGAATTTGAAGCTAATTCATGTGTTTCGAATTAATTCAAAACTAAATCATGTGATTCGAATGAATTCGAAGCTAAATCATGTGTTTCGAATGAATTCGATGCACAATCACGTGTTTTGCATGAATTTGCATCTAAATCATGTGTATCGCAAGAATTTGAAGCTAATTCATGTGTTCCGTTTGAATTCGAAGCTAAATCATGTGTTCCGCATGAATTCAAAGCTGAATCATGTGTTTCGCATGAATTTGAAGCTAATTCATGTGTTTCGAATGAATTCGTAGCTAAATCATGTGATTCGAATGAATTCGAAGCTGAATCATGTGTTTCGAATGAATTCGTAGCTAAATCATGTGATTCGAATGAATTCGAAGCTAAATCATGTGTTTCGAATGAATTCGTAGCTAAATCATGTGATTCGAATGAATTCGAAGCTATATCATGTGTTTCGAATGAATTCGATGCTCAATCACGTGTTTTGCATGAATTTGCATCTAAATCATGTGTATCGCAAGAATTTGAAGCTAATTCATGTGTTCCGATTGAATTCGAAGCTAAATCATGTGTTCCGCATGAATTTAAAGCTGAATCATGTGTCTCGCAAGAATTTGAAGCTAATTCATGTGTTTCGAATTAATTCGAAGTTAAATCATGTGATTCGAATGAATTCGAAGCTAAATTATGTGTTTCGAATGAATTCGAAGCTAAATCATGTGTTTCGAATGAATTCGAAGCTAAATCATGTGATTCGAATGAATTCGAAGTTAAATCATGTGTCTCGCAAGAATTTGTAGCTAATTCATGTGTTTCGCATGAATTTGAAGCTAAATAACGGGTTTTGCATGAATTTGAAGCTAAATCATGTGTATCGCAAGAATTTGAAGCTAATTCATGTGTTCCGATTGAATTCGAAGCTAAATCATGTGTTCCGCATGAATTCAAAGCTGAATCATGTGTTTCGCATGAATTCGAAGCTACATCATGTGTTTCGAATGAATTCGAACCTAAATCATGTGATTCGAACGAATTCGTAGCTAAATCACGTGTTTCACATGAATTCGAAGCTGAATCATGTGTTTTGCATGAATATGATGCTAAATCATGTGTCTCGCAAGAATTTGAAGCTAATTCAAGTGTTTCGAATCAATTCGAAGCTAAATCATGTGTTTTGTTTGAATTCAAATCTGAATCATGTGTTTCGCATGAATTTCAGGCTAAATCACGTGTTTCGCATGAATTTGTAGCTAAACCATGTGTCTCTCAAGAATTTGAAGCTAATTCATGTGTTTCGAATTAATTCGAAACTAAATCATGTGATTCGAATGAATTCGAAGCTAAATCATGTGTTTCGAATGAATTCGAAGTTAAATCATGTGATTCGAATGAATTCGAAGCTAAATCATGTGTTTCGAATGAATTCGATGCTGAATCACGTGTTTTGCATGAATTTGCAGCTAAATCATGTGTATCGCAAGAATTTGAAGTTAATTCACGTGTTCCGATTGAATTCGAAGCTAAATTATGTGTTCCGCATGAATTCAAAGCTGAATCATGTGTTTCGCATTATTTTGAAGCTAAGTCACGTGTTTTGCATGAATTTGAAGCTAAGTCATGTGTCTCGCAAGAATTTGAAGCTAATTCATGTGTTTCGAATTAATTCGAACCTTAATCATGTGTTTCGAATGAATTCGAAGCTAAATCATGTGATTCGAATGAATTCGAAGCTAAATCATGTGTTTCGAATGAATTCGAAGCTAAATCATGTGTTTCGAATGAATTCGAAGCTAAATCATGTGATTCGAATGAATTCGAAGTTAAATCATGTGTCTCGCAAGAATTTGTAGCTAATTCATGTGTTTCGTATGAATTTGAAGCTAAATAACGGGTTTTGCATGAATTTGAAACTAAATCATGTGTTTTGTTTGATTTTAAATCTGAATCATGTGTTTCGCATGAATTTCAAGCTAAATCACGTGTTTCGCATGAATTTGTAGCTAAATCATGTGTCTCGCAAGAATTCGAAGTTAATTCATGTGTTTCGAATTAATTCGAAGCTAAATCGTGTGATTCGATTGAATTCGAAGCTAAATCATGTGTTTCGAATGAATTCGAAGCAAAATCATGTGATTCGAATGAATTTGAAGCTAATTGATGTGTTTCGAATGAATTCGAAGTTAAATCATGTGATTCGAATGAATTCGTAGCTGAATCAGATGTTTCGCATGAATTTGAAGCTAAATCACGTGTACCGCATGAATTTGAAACTAAATCATGTGTCTCGTAAGAATTTGAAGCTATTTCACGTGTGTCGAATGAATTCGAACCTAAATCATGTGATTCGAATGAATTCGTAGCTAAATCACGTGTTTCGCATGAATTCGAAGCTGAATCATGTGTTTTGCATGAATATGAAGCTAAATCATGTGTCTCGCAAGAATTTGAAGCTAATTCAAGAGTTTCGAATGAATTCGAAGCTAAATCATGTGATTCGAATCAAATCGAAGGTAAATCATGTGTTTCGAATGAATTCGAAGCTAATTCATGTAATTCGAATGTATTCGAAGCTAAATCACGTGTTCCGATTGAATTCGAAACTAAATCATGTGTTCCGCATGAATTCAAAGCTGTATCATGTGTCTCGCAAGAATTTGAAGCTAAGTCATGTGTTTCGAATGAATTCGAAGTTAAATCATGTGATTCGAATGAATTCGTAGCTGAATCAGATGTTTCGCATGAATTTGAAGCTAAATCACGTGTACCGCATGAATTTGAAGCTGAATCATGTGTCTCGCAAGAATTTGTATCTAATTCATGTGTTTCGAATGAGTTCGAAGCTAAATCATGTGATTCGAATGAATTGGAAGCTAAATAATGTGTCTCGCAAGAATTTGAAGCTAATTCATGTGTTTCGAATTAATTCGAATCTAAATTATGTGATTCGAATGAATTCGAAGCTAAATCATGTGTTTCGAATGAATTCGAAGATAATCATGTGATTCGAATGAATTCGAAGCTAAATCATGTGTTTCGAATGAATTCGATGCTGAATCACGTGTTTTGCATGAATTTGCAGCTAAATCATGTGTATCGCAAGAATGTGAAGCTAATTCATGTGTTCCGATTGAATTCGAAGCTAAATCATGTGTTCCGCATGAATTCAAAGCAGAATCATGTGTTTCGCATGAATTTGAGGCTAAGTTACGTGTTTTGCATGAATTTGAAGCTAAGTCATGTGTCTTGCACGAATTTGAAGCTAATTCATGTGTTTCGAATTAACTCGAAGCTAAATCATGTGATTCGAATCAAATCGAAGATAAATCATGTGTTTCGAATGAATTCGAAGCTAAATCATGTGATTCGAATGTATTCGAAGCTAAATCATGTGTTTCGAATGAATTCGATGCTGAATCACGTGTTTTGCATGAATTTGCATCTAAATCATGTGTATCGTAAGAATTTGAAGCTAATTCATGTGTTCCGATTGAATTCGAAGCTAAATCATGTGTTCCGCATGAATTCAAAGCAGAATCATGTGTTTCGCATGAATTTGAGGCTAAGTTACGTGTTTTGCATGAATTTGAAGCTAAGTCATGTGTCTTGCACGAATTTGAAGCTAATTCATGTGTTTCGAATTAACTCGAAGCTAAATCATGTGATTCGAATCAAATCGAAGATAAATCATGTGTTTCGAATGTATTCGAAGCTAAATCATGTGTTTCGAATGAATTCGATGCTGAATCACGTGTTTTGCATGAATTTGCATCTAAATCATGTGTATCGTAAGAATTTGAAGCTAATTCATGTGTTCCGATTGATTTCGAAACTAAATCATGTGTTTCGCATGAATTCGAAAATGAATCATGTGTTTCGCATGAATTTGAAGCTAAATCACGTGTTTCGCATAAATTTGAAGCTAAGTCACGTGTTTTGCATGAATTTGAAGCTAAGTCATGTGTCTCGCAAGAATTTGAAGCTAATTCATGTGTTTAGAATTAATTCGAAGTTAAATCATGTGATTCGAATGAATTCGAAGCTAAATCATGTGTTTCGAATGAATTTGATGCTGAATCACGTGTTTTGCATGAATTTGCAGCTAAATCATGTGTATCGCAAGAATTTGAAGCTAATTCATATGTTCCGATTGAATTCGAAGCTAAATCATGTGTTCCGCATGAATTCAAAGCAGAATCATGTGTTTCGCATGAATTTGAAGCTAAATCATGTGATTCGAATGAACTCGAAGCTAAATCTTGTGTCTCGCAAGAATTTGAAGCTAATTCAAGTGTTTCGAATGAATTCGAAACTAAATCATGTGTTTCGAATGAATTCAAAGCTGAATCATGTGTTTCGCATGAATTTGGATCTAAGTCACGTGTTTTGCATGAATTTGAAGCTAAGTCATGTGTCTCGCAAGAATTTGAAGCTAATTCATGTGTTTAGAATTAATTCGAAGTTAAATCATGTGATTCGAATGAATTCGAAGCTAAATCATGTGTTTCGAATGAATTCGAAGATAATCATGTGATTCGAATTAATTCGAAGCTAAATCATGTGTTTCGAATGAATTCGATGCTGAATCACGTTTTTTGCATGAATTTGCAGCTAAATCATGTGTATCGCAAGAATTTGAAGCTAATTCATATGTTCCGGTTGAATTCGAAGCTAAATCATGTGTTCCGCATGAATTCAAAGCAGAATCATGTGTTTCGCATGAATTTGAAGCTAAATCATGTGATTCGAATGAACTCGAAGCTAAATCATGTGTCTCGCAAGAATTTGAAGCTAATTCATGCGTTTCGAATGAATTCGAAGTTAAATCATGTGATTCGAAGGAATTCGTAGCTGAACCAGATGTTTCGCATGAATTTGAAGCTAAATCACGTGTACCGCATGAATTTGAAACTTAATCATGTGTCTCGTAAGAATTTGAAGCTATTTCATGTGCGTCGAATGAATTCGAACCTAAATCATGTGATTCGAATGAATTCGTAGCTAAATCACGTGTTTCGCGTGAATACAAAGCTGAATCATGTGTCTCGCAAGAATTTGAAGCTAATTCATGCGTTTCGAATGAATTCGAAGTTAAATCATGTGATTCGAAGGAATTCGTAGCTGAACCAGATGTTTCGCATGAATTTGAAGCTAAATCACGTGTACCGCATGAATTTGAAACTTAATCATGTGCGTCGAATGAATTCGAACCTAAATCATGTGATTCGAATGAATTCGTAGCTAAATCATGTGTTTCGAATGAATTCGAAGATAAATCATGTGATTCGAATGAATTCGAAGCTAAATCATGTGTTTCGAATGAATTCGAAGCTAATTCATGTGTTTAGAATTAATTCGAAGTTAAATCATGTGATTCGAATGAATTCGAAGCTAAATCATGTGTTTCGAATGAATTCGAACATAATCATGTGATTCGAATGAATTCGAAGCTAAATCATGTGTTTCGAATGAATTCGATGCTGAATCACGTGTTTTGCATGAATTTACAGCTAAATCATGTGATTCGAATGAATTCGAAGCTAAATCAAGTGTTTCGAATGAATTCGATTGCTGAATCACGTGTTTTGCATGAACTTGAAGCTAAGTCATGTGTCTCGCAAGAATTTGAAGCTAATTCAAGTGTTTCGAATGAATTCGAAGCTAAATCATGTGTTTTGTATGAATTCAAATCTGAATCATGTGATTCGCATGAATTTCAAGCTAAATCACGTGTTTCGCATGAATTTGTAGCTAAAACATGTGTCTCGCAAGAATTTGAAGCTAATTCATGTGTTTCGAATTAATTCAAAACTAAATCATGTGATTCGAATGAATTCGAAGCTAAATCATGTGTTTCGAATGAATTCGAAGCTAAATCATGTGATTCGAATGAATTCGATGCTAAATCATGTGTTTCGAATGAATTCGATGCTGAATCACGTATTTTGCATGAATTTGCAGCTAAATCATGTGTATCGCAAGAATTTGAAGCTAAATCATGTGATTCGAATGAATTTGAAGCTAATTCATGTGTTTCGAATGCATTCAAAGTTAAATCATGTGATTCGAATGAATTCGTAGCTGAATCAGATGTTTCGCATGAATTTGAAGCTAAATAACGTGTACCGCATGAATTTGAAACTAAATCATGTGTCTCGTAAGAATTTGAAGCTATTTCATGTGTGTCGAATGAATTCGAACCTAAATCATGTGATTCGAACGAATTCGTAGCCAAATCACGTGTTTCACATGAATTCGAAGCTGAATCATGTGTTTTGCATGAATATGAAGCTAAATCATGTGTCTCGCAAGAATTTGAAGCTAATTCAAGAGTTTCGAATGAATTCGAAGCTAAATCATGTGTTTCGAATGAATTCGATGCTGAATCACGTGTTTTGCATGAATTTGCAGCTAAATCATGTGTCTCGCAAGAATTTGAAGCTAATTCATGTGTTTCGAATTAATTCGAAACTAAATCATGTGATTCGAATGAATTCTAAGCTAAATCATGTGTTTCGAATGAATTCGAAGCTAAATCATGTGATTCGAATGAATTTGAAGCTAATTCATGTGTTTCGAATGAATTCGAAGTTAAATCATGTCATTCGAATGAATGCAAAGCTGAATCATGTGTTTCGCATGAATTTGAAGCTAAGTCACGTGTTTTGCATGAATTTGAAGCTAAGTCATGTGTCTCGCAAGAAGTTGAAGCTAAATCATGTGTTTCGCATGAATTCGAAGTTGAATCATGTGTTTCGCATGAATTTGAAGCTGTGTCACGTGTTTCGTATGAATGTGAAGCTCAGTCACGAGTTTCGTACGAATTCGGACCTAAATCATGTGTTCCGCATGAATTCAAAGCTGAATCATTTGTTTCCATTGAATTTGAAGCTAAGTCACGTGTTTTGCATGAATTTGAAGCTAAGTCATGTGTCTCGCAAGAAGTTGAATCTAATTCATGTGTTTCGAATTAATTCGAAACTAAATCATGTGATTCGAATGAATTCGAAGCTAAATCATGTGTTTCGAATGAATTCGAAGCTATATCATGTGATTCGAATGAATTCGAAGCTAAATCATGTGTTTCGAATGAATTCGATGCTGAATCACGTGTTTTGCATGAATTTGCAGCTAAATCATGTGTATCGCAAGAATTTGAAGCTAATTCATGTGTTCCGATTGAATTCGAAGCTAAATCATGTGTTCCGCATGAATTCAAAGCAGAATCATGTGTTTCGAAGGAATTTGAAGCTAAACCCGTGTTTTGCATGAATTTGGAGCTAAATCATGTGTCTCGCAAGAATTTGAAGCTAATTCATGTGTTTTCGAATGAATTCGAAGTTAAATCATGTGATTCGAATGAATTCAAAGCTGAATCATGTGTTTCGCATGAATTTCAAGCTAAATCACGTGTTTCGCATGAATTTGTAGCTAAACCATGTGTCTCGCAAGAATTTGAAGCTAATTCATGTGTTTCGAATTAATTCGAAACTAAATCATGTGATTCGAATGAATTCGAAGCTAAATCATGTGTTTCGAATGAATTCGAAGCTAAATCATGTGATTCGAATGAATTCGATGCTAAATCATGTGTTTCGAATGAATTCGATGCTGAATCACGTATTTTGCATGAATTTGCAGCTAAATCATGTGTATCGCAAGAATTTGAAGTTAATTCACGTGTTCTGTTTGAATTCGAAGCTAAATTATGTGTTACGCATGAATTCAAAGCTGAATCATGTGTTTCGCATTATTTTGAATCTAAGTCACGTGATTTGCATGAATTTGAAGCTAAGTCATGTGTCTCGCAAGAATTTGAAGCTAATTCATGTTTTTCGAATTAATTCGAACCTTAATCATGTGTTTCGAATGAATTCGAAGCTATATCATGTGATTCGAATGAATTCGAAGCTAAATCATGTGTTTCGAATGAATTCGATGCTGAATCACGTGTTTTGCATGAATTTGCAGCTAAATCATGTGTATCGCAAGAATTTGGAGCTAATTCATGTGTTCCGATTGAATTCGAAGCTAAATCATGTGTTTCGCATGAATTCGAAGCTAAATCATGTGTTTCGAATGAATTCGGAGCTAAATCATGTTATTCGCATGAATTTGAAGCTAAGTCACGTGTTTGCATGAATTTGAAGCTAAGTCATGTGTCTCGCAAGAAGTTGAAGCTAAATCATTTGTTTCGAATGAATTCGATGCTGAATCACGTGTTTTGCATGAATTTGAAGCTAAATCAGGTGTTTCGAATGACTATGAATCTAAATCATGTTACTCGAATGAATTCGAAGCTAAATCATGTGTTTCGCATGAATTCGAAGTTGAATCATGTGTTTCGCATGAATTTGAAGCTGAGTCACGTGTTTCGTACGAATTCGAAGCTAAATTATGTGTTACGCATGAATTCAAAGCTGAATCATGTGTTTCGCATTATTTTGAATCTAAGTCACGTGTTTTGCATGAATTTGAAGCTAAGTCATGTGTCTCGCAAGAATTTGAAGCTAATTCATGTTTTTCGAATTAATTCGAACCTTAATCATGTGTTTCGAATGAATTCGAAGCTATATCATGTGATTCGAATGAATTCGAAGCTAAATCATGTGTTTCGAATGAATTCGATGCTGAATCACGTGTTTTGCATGAATTTGCAGCTAAATCATGTGTATCGCAAGAATTTGGAGCTAATTCATGTGTTCCGATTGAATTCGAAGCTAAATCATGTGTTTCGCATGAATTCGAAGCTAAATCATGTGTTTCGAATGAATTCGAAGCTAAATCATGTGATTCGCATGAATTTGAAGCTAAGTCACGTGTTTGCATGAATTTGAAGCTAAGTCATGTGTCTCGCAAGAAGTTGAAGCTAAATCATTTGTTTCGAATGAATTCGATGCTGAATCACGTGTTTTGCATGAATTTGAAGCTAAATCAGGTGTTTCGAATGACTATGAATCTAAATCATGTTACTCGAATGAATTCGAAGCTAAATCATGTGTTTCGCATGAATTCGAAGTTGAATCATGTGTTTCGCATGAATTTGAAGCTGAGTCACGTGTTTCGTACGAATTCGAAGCTAAATTATGTGTTACGCATGAATTCAAAGCTGAATCATGTGTTTCGCATTATTTTGAATCTAAGTCACGTGTTTTGCATGAATTTGAAGCTAAGTCATGTGTCTCGCAAGAATTTGAAGCTAATTCATGTTTTTCGAATTAATTCGAACCTTAATCATGTGTTTCGAATGAATTCGAAGCTATATCATGTGATTCGAATGTATTCGAAGCTAAATCATGTGTTTCGAATGAATTCGATGCTGAATCACGTGTTTTGCATGAATTTGCAGCTAAATCATGTGTATCGCAAGAATTTGGAGCTAATTCATGTGTTCCGATTGAATTCGAAGCTAAATCATGTGTTTCGCATGAATTCGAAGCTAAATCATGTGTTTCGAATGAATTCGAAGCTAAATCATGTGATTCGCATGAATTTGAAGCTAAGTCACGTGTTTGCATGAATTTGAAGCTAAGTCATGTGTCTCGCAAGAAGTTGAAGCTAAATCATTTGTTTCGAATGAATTCGATGCTGAATCACGTGTTTTGCATGAATTTGAAGCTAAATCAGGTGTTTCGAATGACTATGAATCTAAATCATGTTACTCGAATGAATTCGAAGCTAAATCATGTGTTTCGCATGAATTCGAAGTTGAATCATGTGTTTCGCATGAATTTGAAGCTGAGTCACGTGTTTCGTACGAATTCGGAACTAAATCATGTGTTCCGCATGAATTCAAAGCTGAATCATGTGTTTCGCATGAATTTGAAGCTAAATCATGTGATTCGAATGAATTTGAAGCTAATTCATGTGTTTCGAATGAATTCGAAGTTAAATCATGTGATTCGAATGAATTCTTAGCTGAATCAGATGTTTCGCGTGAATTTGAAGCTAAATCATGTGTACCGCATGAATTTGAAGCTAAATCATGTGTCTCGCAAGAATTTGAAGCTAATTCAAGAGTTTCGAATGAATTCGAAGCTAAATCATGTGTTTTGTATGAATTTGAAGCTAAATCATGTGTATAGCAAGTATTTGATGCTAATTCATGTCATCCGATTGAATTCGAAGCTTAATCATGTGTTTCGCATGAATTCGAGGCTATATCATGTGTTTCGAATGAATTCGATACTGAATCACGTGTTTTGCATGAATTTGCAGCTAAATCATGTGTCTCGCAAGAATTTGATGCTAATTCAAGTGTTTCGAATGAATTCGAAGCTAAATCATGTGTTTTGTTTGAATTCAAATCTGAATCATCAGTATCGAACGAATTCGAAGCTAAATCATGTGTTTTGTTTGAATTCAAATCTGAATCATGTGTTTCGCATGAATTTCAAGCTAAATCAAGTGTTTCGTATGAATTTGTAGCTAAACCATGTGTGTCGCAAGAATATGAAGCTAATTCATGTGTTCCGAATTAATTCGAAGCTAAATCATGTGATTCGAATGAAATCGAAGCTAAATCATGTGTTTCGAATGAATTCGAAGCTAAATCATGTGATTCGAATGAATTCGAAGCTAAATCATGTGTTTCGAATGAATTCGATGCTGAATCACGTGTATTGCATAAATTTGCAGCTAAATCATGTGTATCGCAAGAATTTGAAGCTAATTCATGTGTTCCGATTGAATTCGAAGCTAAATCATGTGTTCCACATGAATTCAAAGCAGAATCATGTCTTTCGGATGAATTTGAAGCTAAGTTACGTGTTTTGCATGAATTTGAAGCTAAGTCAGGTGTCTCGCAAGAATTTGAAGCTAATTCAAGTGTTTCGAATGAATTCGAAGCTAAATCATGTGTTTTGTTTGAATTCAAATCTGAATCATGTGTTTCGCATAAATTTCAAGCTAAATCACGTGTTTCGCATGAATTTGTAGCTAAACCATGTGTCTCGCAAGAATTTGAAGCTAATTCATGTGTTTCGAATTAATTCGAAGCTAAATCATGTGATTCGAATGAATTCGTAGCTGAATCAGATGTTTCGCGTGAATTTGAAGCTAAATAACGTGTTCCGCATGAATTTGAAACTATATCATGTGTCTCGTAAGAATTTGAAGCTATTTCATGTGTGTCGAATGAATTCGAACCTAAATCATGTGATTCGTATGAATTCGAAGCCAAATCACGTGTTTCGCATGAATTCGAAGCTGAGTCATGTGTTTTGCATGAATATGAAGCTAAATCATGGGTCTCGCAAGAATTTGAAGCTAATTCAAGAGTTTCGAATGAATTCGAAACTAAATCATGTGTTTTGTATGAATTTGAAGCTAAATCATGTGTATAGCAAGTATTTGATGCTAATTCTTGTCTTCCGATTGAATTCGAAGCTTAATCATGTGTTTCGCATGAATTCGAAGCTAAATCATGTGTTTCGAATGAATTCGAAGCTAAGTCATGTGATTCGAATGAATTTGAAGCTATTTCATGTGTTTCTAATGAATTCGAAGTTAAATCATGTGATTCGAATGAATTCGTAGCTGAATCAGATGTTTCGCATGAATTTGAAGATAAATCACGTGTACCGCATGAATTTGAAACTAAATCATGCGTCTCGTAAGAATTTGAAGCTATTTCATGTGTGTCGAATGAATTCGAACCTAAATCATGTGATTCGAATGAATTCGTAGCCAAATCACGTGTTTCACATGAATTCGAAGCTGAATCATGTGTTTTGCATGAATATGAAGCTAAATCATGTGTCTCGCAAGAATTTGAAGCTAATTCAAGAGTTTCGAATGAATTCGAAGCTAAACCATGTGTTTTGTATGAATTCGAATCTGAATCATGTGTTTTGCATGAATTTGAAGCTAAGTCATGTGTCTCGCAAGAATTTGAAGCTAATTCAAGTGTTTCGAATGAATTCGACGCTAAATCATGTGTTTTGTATGAATTCAAATCTGAATCATGTGATTCGCATGAATTTCAAGCTAAATCACGTGTTTCGCATGAATTTGTAGCTAAAACATGTGTCTCGCAAGAATTTGAAGCTAATTCATGTGTTTCGAATTAATTCAAAACTAAATCATGTGATTCGAATGAATTCGAAGCTAAATCATGTGTTTCGAATGAATTCGATGCACAATCACGTGTTTTGCATGAATTTGCATCGAAATCATGTGTATCGCAAGAATTTGAAGCTAATTCATGTGTTCCGTTTGAATTCGAAGCTAAATCATGTGTTCCGCATGAATTCAAAGCTGAATCATGTGTTTCGCATGAATTTGAAGCTAATTCATGTGTTTCGAATGAATTCGTAGCTAAATCATGTGATTCGAATGAATTCGAAGCTAAATCATGTGTTTCGAATGAATTCGTAGCTAAATCATGTGATTCGAATGAATTCGAAGCTAAATCATGTGTTTCGAATGAATTCGTAGCTAAATCATGTGATTCGAATGAATTCGAAGCTATATCATGTGTTTCGAATGAATTCGATGCTCAATCACGTGTTTTGCATGAATTTGCATCTAAATCATGTGTATCGCAAGAATTTGAAGCTAATTCATGTGTTCCGATTGAATTCGAAGCTAAATCATGTGTTCCGCATGAATTTAAAGCTGAATCATGTGTCTCGCAAGAATTTGAAGCTAATTCATGTGTTTCGAATTAATTCGAAGTTAAATCATGTGATTCGAATGAATTCGAAGCTAAATTATGTGTTTCGAATGAATTCGAAGCTAAATCATGTGTTTCGAATGAATTCGAAGCTAAATCATGTGATTCGAATGAATTCGAAGTTAAATCATGTGTCTCGCAAGAATTTGTAGCTAATTCATGTGTTTCGCATGAATTTGAAGCTAAATAACGGGTTTTGCATGAATTTGAAGCTAAATCATGTGTATCGCAAGAATTTGAAGCTAATTCATGTGTTCCGATTGAATTCGAAGCTAAATCATGTGTTCCGCATGAATTCAAAGCTGAATCATGTGTTTCGCATGAATTCGAAGCTACATCATGTGTTTCGAATGAATTCGAACCTAAATCATGTGATTCGAACGAATTCGTAGCTAAATCACGTGTTTCACATGAATTCGAAGCTGAATCATGTGTTTTGCATGAATATGAAGCTAAATCATGTGTCTCGCAAGAATTTGAAGCTAATTCAAGTGTTTCGAATCAATTCGAAGCTAAATCATGTGTTTTGTTTGAATTCAAATCTGAATCATGTGTTTCGCATGAATTTCAGGCTAAATCACGTGTTTCGCATGAATTTGTAGCTAAACCATGTGTCTCTCAAGAATTTGAAGCTAATTCATGTGTTTCGAATTAATTCGAAACTAAATCATGTGATTCGAATGAATTCGAAGCTAAATCATGTGTTTCGAATGAATTCGAAGTTAAATCATGTGATTCGAATGAATTCGAAGCTAAATCATGTGTTTCGAATGAATTCGATGCTGAATCACGTGTTTTGCATGAATTTGCAGCTAAATCATGTGTATCGCAAGAATTTGAAGTTAATTCACGTGTTCCGATTGAATTCGAAGCTAAATTATGTGTTCCGCATGAATTCAAAGCTGAATCATGTGTTTCGCATTATTTTGAAGCTAAGTCACGTGTTTTGCATGAATTTGAAGCTAAGTCATGTGTCTCGCAAGAATTTGAAGCTAATTCATGTGTTTCGAATTAATTCGAACCTTAATCATGTGTTTCGAATGAATTCGAAGCTAAATCATGTGATTCGAATGAATTCGAAGCTAAATCATGTGTTTCGAATGAATTCGAAGCTAAATCATGTGTTTCGAATGAATTCGAAGCTAAATCATGTGATTCGAATGAATTCGAAGTTAAATCATGTGTCTCGCAAGAATTTGTAGCTAATTCATGTGTTTCGTATGAATTTGAAGCTAAATAACGGGTTTTGCATGAATTTGAAACTAAATCATGTGTTTTGTTTGATTTTAAATCTGAATCATGTGTTTCGCATGAATTTCAAGCTAAATCACGTGTTTCGCATGAATTTGTAGCTAAATCATGTGTCTCGCAAGAATTCGAAGTTAATTCATGTGTTTCGAATTAATTCGAAGCTAAATCGTGTGATTCGATTGAATTCGAAGCTAAATCATGTGTTTCGAATGAATTCGAAGCAAAATCATGTGATTCGAATGAATTTGAAGCTAATTGATGTGTTTCGAATGAATTCGAAGTTAAATCATGTGATTCGAATGAATTCGTAGCTGAATCAGATGTTTCGCATGAATTTGAAGCTAAATCACGTGTACCGCATGAATTTGAAACTAAATCATGTGTCTCGTAA
>NW_027477715.1:0-59319 GCF_051020955.1 Megalopta genalis | reverse complement strand
TGGATTTTAAGCTAACTCGTTTGTTTCGCATGCAGTTGAAGCTAAATCATGTATATCACAAGTATTTGAAGTTAAACCATTTGATTCCCATGGTTTTGAAGCTAAGCTTTCTACTTCGCATTGATTTGAAGCTAAATCATGTGTTTCGCATGGATTTGAAGTTAACTCGTTCGTTTCGCATACAGTTGAAGCTAAATCACGTATATCACAAGCATTTGCAGCTAAACCATTTGTTACGCATGGATTCGAAGATCAGCCTTCTACTTAGCATTGATTTGAAGATAAATCATGTGTTTCGCATGGATTTGAAGCTAACTCGTTTGTTTCGCATGCTGTTGAAGCTAAATCATGTATATCACAAGTATTTCAAGCTATATCATTTGTTTCGCATGGATTCGATGATAACCCTTCTAATTCGCATTGATTTGAGGCTAAATCATGTGTTTCGCTTGGATTTGAAGCTAACTCGTTTTTTTCGCTAGTAGTTGAAGCTAAATCATGTATATCACAAGTATTTGAAGCTATATCATACGTTTCGCATGGATTCCAAGATAACTCTTCTAATTCGCATTGATTTGAAGCTAAATCATGTGTTTCGCATGGATTTGAAGCTAACTCGTTTGTTTCGCATGCTGTTGAAGCTAAATCATGTATGTCACAAGTATTTCAAGCTAAACCATTTGTTACGCATGGTTTCGAAGATCAGCCTTCTACTTCGCATTGATTTGATGCTAAATCATGTGTTTCGCATGGATTTGAAGCTAACTCGTTTGTTTCGCATGCTGTTCAAGCTAAATCATGTATATCACAAGTATTTGAAGCTAAACCATTTGTATCGGATGGGATCGAAGATAAGCCTCCTACTTCGCATTGATTTGAAGCTAAATCATGTGTTTCGCATGGATTTGAAGCTAACTCGTTTGTATCACATGCTGTTGAAGCTAAATCATATATATCACAAGTATTTGAAGCTAAACCATTTGTTTCGCATTTATTCGAAGCTAAGCCTTCTACTTCGCATTGATTTGAGGCTAAATCATGTGTTTCGCTTGGTTTTGAAGCTAACTCGTTTTTTTCGCATGCAGTTGTAGCTAAATCATGTATATCACAAGTATTTGAAGCTAAACCATTTGTTTCGCATGGATTCGAAGATAAGCCTTCTACCTCGTATTGATTTTAATCTAAATCATGTCTTTCGCACGGATTTAAAGGTAACTCGTTTGTTTCGCATGCAGTTGAAGCTGAATCATGTTAATCACAAGTTTTTGAAGCTAAACTATTCGTTTCGCATGGATTTGAAGTTAACTCGTTTGTTTCGCATACAGTTGAAGCTAAATCACGTATATCACAAGTATTTGCAGCTAAACCATTTGTTTCGCATCGATACGAAGATAACCCTTCTATTTCGCATTGATTTGAAGCTAAATCATGTGTTTCGCATGGATTTGAATCTAACTCGTTGTTTCGGATGCTGTTGAAGCTAAATCATGTATATCACAAGTATTTGAAGCTATATCATACGTTTCGCATGGATTCCAAGATAACCCTTCTAATTCGCATTGATTTGAAGCCAAACATGTGTTTCGCATGGATTTGAAGCTAACTCGTTTGTTTCGCATCCTGTTGAAGCTAAATCATGTATATCACAAGTATTTGAAGCTAAACCATTTGTTACGCATTTATTCGAAGCTAAGCCTTCTACTTCGCATTGGTTTGAGGCTAAATCATGTGTTTCGCTTGGTTTTGAAGCTAACTCGTTTGTTTCGCATGCTGTTGAAGCTAAATCATGTATATCACAAGTATTTGAAGCTATATCATACGTTTCGCATGGATTCCAAGATAACCCTTCTAATTCGCATTGATTTGAAGCTAAATCATGTGTTTCGCATGGATTTGAAGCTAACTCGTTTGTTTCGCATGCTGTTGAAGCTAAATCATGTATATCACAAGTATTTCAAGCTAAACCATTTGTTACGCATGGATTCGAGATCAGCCTTCTACTTCGCATTGATTTCATGCTAAATCATGTGTTTCGCATGGATTTGAAGCTAACTCGTTTGTTTCGCATGCTGTTGAAGCTAAATCATGTATATCACAAGTATTTGAAGCTAAACCATTTGTTACGCATGGATTCGAAGATCAGCCTTCTACTTCGCATTGATTTGATGCTAAATCATGTGTTTCGCATGGATTTGAAGCTAACTCGTTTGTTTCGCATGCTGTTGAAGCTAAATCATGTATATCACAAGTATTTGAAGCTAAACCATTTGTATCGCATGGGATCGAAGATAAGCCTCCTACTTCGCATTGATTTGAATCTAAATCATGCGTTTCGCATGGATTTGAAGCTAACTCGTTTGTTTCGCATGGATTCGAAGATAAGTCTTCCACTTCGCATTGATTTGATGCTAAATCATGTGTTTCGCAAGGATTTGAAGCTAACTCGTTTGTTTCGCATGATGTTGAAGCTAACTCAAGTGTATCAAAAGTATTTGAAGCTAAACCATTTGCTTCGCATGGATTCGAAGATAAGCCTTCTACTTCGCATTGATTTTAATCTAAATCATGTCTTTCGCACGGATTTAAAGGTAACTCGTTTGTTTCGCATGCAGTTGAAGCTGAATCATGTTAATCACAAGTTTTTGAAGCTAAACTATTCGTTTCGCATGGATTTGAAGTTAACTCGTTTGTTTCGCATACAGTTGAAGCTAAATCACGTATATCACAAGTATTTGCAGCTAAACCATTTGTTTCGCATCGATACGAAGATAACCCTTCTATTTCGCATTGATTTGAAGCTAAATCATGTGTTTCGCATGGATTTGAATCTAACTCGTTTGTTTCGGATGCTGTTGAAGCTAAATCATGTATATCACAAGTATTTGAAGCTAATCATACGTTTCGCATGGATTCCAAGATAACCCTTCTAATTCGCATTGATTTGAAGCTAAAACATGTGTTTCGCATGGATTTGAAGCTAACTCGTTTGTTTCGCATCCTGTTGAAGCTAAATCATGTATATCACAAGTATTTGAAGCTAAACCATTTGTTACGCATTTATTCGAAGCTAAGCCTTCTACTTCGCATTGGTTTGAGGCTAAATCATGTGTTTCGCTTGGTTTTGAAGCTAACTCGTTTGTTTCGCATGCTGTTGAAGCTAAATCATGTATATCACAAGTATTTGAAGCTATATCATACGTTTCGCATGGATTCCAAGATAACCCTTCTAATTCGCATTGATTTGAAGCTAAATCATGTGTTTCGCATGGATTTGAAGCTAACTCGTTTGTTTCGCATGCTGTTGAAGCTAAATCATGTATATCACAAGTATTTCAAGCTAAACCATTTGTTACGCATGGATTCGAAGATCAGCCTTCTACTTCGCATTGATTTCATGCTAAATCATGTGTTTCGCATGGATTTGAAGCTAACTCGTTTGTTTCGCATGCTGTTGAAGCTAAATCATGTATATCACAAGTATTTGAAGCTAAACCATTTGTTACGCATGGATTCGAAGATCAGCCTTCTACTTCGCATTGATTAGATGCTAAATCATGTGTTTCGCATGGATTCGAAGATAACCCTTCTAATTCATATTGATTTGAAGCTAAATCATGTGTTTCGCATGGATTTGAAGCTAACTCGTTTGTTTCGCATGCTGTTGAAGCTAAGTCATGTATATCACAAGTATTTGAAGCTAAACCATTTGTTTCGCATTTATTCGAAGCTAAGCCTTCTACTTCGCATTGATTTGAGGCTAAATCATGTGTTTCGCTCGGTTTTGAAGCTAACTCGTTTGTTTCGCATGCTGTTGAAGCTAAATAATGTATATCACAAGTATTTGAAGCTATATCATACGTTTCGCATTGATTCCAAGATAACCCTTCTAATTCGCATAGATTTGAAGATAAATCATGTGTTTCGCTTGGATTTGAATATAACTCATTTGTTTCACATGCTGTTGAAGCTAAATCATATATATCACAAGTATTTGAAGCTAAACCATTTGTTTCGCATTTATTCGATGCTAAGCCTTCTACTTCGCATTGATTTGAGGCTAAATCATGTGTTTCGCTCGGTTTTGAAGCTAACTCGTTTGTTTCGCATGCTGTTGAAGCTAAATCATGTATATCACAAGTATTTGAAGCTATATCATACGTTTCGCATGGATTCCAAGATAACCCTTCTAATTCGCATAGATTTGAAGATAAATCATGTGTTTCGCTTGGATTTGAAGCTAACTCGTTTGTTTCGCATGCTGCTGAAGCTAAATAATGTATATCACAAGTATTTGAAGCTAAACCATTTGTTACGCATGGATTCGAAGATCAGCCTTCTACTTCGCATTGATTTAATGCTAAATCATGTGTTTCGCATGGATTTGAAGCTAACTCGTTTGTTTCGCATGCTGTTGAAGCTAAATCATGTATATCACAAGTATTTGAAGCTAAACCATTTGTATCGCATGGGATCGAAGATAAGCCACCTACTCCGCATAGATTTGAAGCTAAATCATGTGTTTCGCATGGTTTTGAAGCTAACTCGTTTATTTCGCTTGCTGTTGAAGCTAAATCAAGTGTATCACAAGTATTTGAAGCTAAACAATTTGCTTCGCATGGATTCGAAGATCAGCCTTCTACTTCGCATTGATTAGATGCTAAATCATGTGTTTCGCATGGGTTTGAAGCTAACTCGTTTGTTTCACCTGCATTTGAAGCTATATCACTTATATTCTCAAGTATGTGAAGCTAAATCATTCGTTTCGCATGTATTTGAAGCTACGCCGTCAACTTCGCGTTGACTTGATGATAAATCATGTTATTCGCTTGGACTTGAAGCTAGCACGTTTGTTTCGCATGCTGTTGAAGCTAAATCATGTATATCACAAGTATTTGAAGCTAAACCATTTCTTTCGCATGGATAACGAAGATAAGCCTCCTACCTCGCATTGATTTGAAGCTGAAGCATGTGTTTAGCATGGATTTGAATCTAACTCGTTTGTTTCGCATGCTGTTGAAACTAAATCATTTATATCACAAGTATTTGAAGCTAAACCATTTGCTTCGCATGGATTCGAAGATAAGCCTTGCACTTCGCATTGATTTGAAGCTAACTCATGTGTTTCGCATGGATTAGAAGTTAACTCGTTTGTTTCGCATGCAGTTGAAGCTAAATCATGTATATCACAAATATTTGCAGCTAAACCATTTGTTTCGCATGGATTCGAAGATAACCCTTCTACTTCGCATTGATTTGAAGCTAAATCATGTGTTTCGCATGGATTTGAAGCTAACTCGTTTGTTTCGCATGCAGTTGAAGCTGAATCATGAATATCACAAGTATTTGAAGATAAACTATTCGTTTCGCATGGATTCGAAGATAACCCTTCTTCTTCGCATTGATTTTGAAGCTAAATCATGTGTTTCGCATGGATTTGAATCTAACTCGTTTGTTTCGCATGCTGTTGAAGCTAAATCATGTATATCACAATTATTTGAAGCTAAACCATTTGTATAGCATGGAATCGAAGATAAGCCACCTACTCCGCATAGATTTGAAGCTAAATCATGTGTTTCGCATGGTTTTGAAGCTAACTCGTTTATTTCGCATGCTGTTGAAGCTAAATCAAGTGTATCACAAGTATTTGAAGCTAAACAATTTGCTTCGCATGGATTCGAAGATAAGCCTCCTACTTCGCATTGATTTGAAGCTAAATCATGTGTTTCGCATGGATTTGAAGCTAACTCGTTTGTTTCGCATGCTGTTGAAGCTAAATCATATATATCACAAGTATTTGAAGCTAAACCATTTGTTTCGCATTTA
Organism: Megalopta genalis; assembly: GCF_051020955.1. NCBI lineage: Eukaryota > Metazoa > Arthropoda > Insecta > Hymenoptera > Halictidae > Megalopta > Megalopta genalis. The sequence goes on along the minus strand of NW_027477715.1, from coordinate 53,496 downwards.
TTCGAAGCTAAGCCTTCTACTTCGCATTGATTTGAGGCTAAATCATGTGTTTCGCTTGGTTTTGAAGCTAACTCGTTTGTTTCGCATGCTGTTGAAGCTAAATCATGTATATCACAAGTATTTGAAGCTATATCATACGTTTCGCATGGATTCCAAGATAACCCTCCTAATTCGCATAGATTTGAAGATAAATCATGTGTTTCGCTTGGATTTGAATATAACTCATTTGTTTCGCATGTTGTTGAAGCTAAATCATGTATATCACAAGTATTTGAAGCTAAACCATTTGCTTCGCATGGATTCGAAGATCAGCCTTCTACTTCGCATTGATTTGATGCTAAATCATGTGTTTCGCATGGATTTGAAGCTAACTCGTTGTTTCGCATGCTGTTGAATCTAAATCATGTATATCACAAGTATATGAAGCTATATCATACGTTTCGCAATGGATTCCAAGATAACCCTTCTAATTCGCATTGATTTGAATCTAAATCATGTTTTTCGCATGGATTTGAAGCTAACTCGTTTGTTTCGCATGCTGTTGAAGCTAAATCATGTATATCACAAGTATTTGTAGCTATATCATATGTTTCGCATGGATTCGAAGATAACCTTTCTAATTCGCATTGATTTGAAGCTAAATCATGTGTTTCGCATGGATTTGAAGCTAACTCGTTTGTTTCGCATGCAGTTGAAGCTGAATCATGAATATCACAAGTATTTGAAGCTAAACTATTCGTTTCGCATGGATTCGAAGATAACCCTTCTTCTTCGCATTGATTTGAAGCTAAATCATGTGTTTCGCATGGGTTTGAAGCTAACTCGTTTATTTCGCATGCTGTTGAAGCTAAATCATGTATATCACAAGTATTTGAAGCTAAACCATTTGATTCCCATGGTTTTGAAGCTAAGCTTTCTACTTCGCATTGATTTGAAGATAAATCATGTGTTTCGCTTGGATTTGAATATAACTCATTTGTTTCGCATGCTGTTGAAGCTAAATCATGTATATCACAAGTATTTGAAGCTAAACCATTTGCTTCGCATTGATTCGAAGATCAGCCTTCTACTTCGCATTGATTTGATGCTAAATCATGTGTTTCGCATGGATTTGAAGCTAACTCGTTTGTTTCGCATGCTGTTGAAGCTAAATCATGTATATCACAAGTATTTGAAGCTATATAATACGTTTCGCATGGATTCCAAGATAACCCTTCTAATTCGCATTGATTTGAATCTAAATCATGTGTTTCGCATGGATTTGAAGCTAACTCGTTTGTTTCGCAGGCTGTTGAAGCTAAATCATGTAATCACAAGTATTTGCAGCTAAACCATTTGTTACGCATGGATTCGAAGATCAGCCTACTACTTCGCATTGATTTGAAGCTAAATCATTTGTTTCCTATGGATTTGAATCTAACTCGTTTATTTCGCATGCTGTTGAAGCTAAATCATGTATATCACAAGTATTTGAATCTAAACTATTCGTTTCGCATGGATTCGAAGATAAGCCTTCCTCTTCGCATTGATTTGAAGCTAAATCATGTGTTTCGCATGGATTTGAAGCTAACTCGATTGTTTCGCATGGTGTTGAAGCTAAATCGTGTATATCACAAGTATTTGAAGCTAAACCATTTGATTCCCATGGATTTGAAGCTAAGCTTTCTACTTAGCATTGATTTGAAGATAAATCATGTGTTTCGCTTGGATTTGAAGATAACTCGTTTGCTTCGCATGCTGTTGAAGCTACATCATGTATATCACAAGTATTTGAAGTTAAACCATTTGTTTCGCATGGATTCGAAGATAATCCATCTATTTCGCATTGATTTGAAGCTAAATCATGTGTTTTGCATGGATTTGAATCTAACTCGTTTGTTTCGCATGTTGTTGGAACTAAATCATGTATATCACAAGTATTTGAAGCTAAACCATTTGATTCCCATGGATTTGAAGCTAAGCTTTCTACATAGCATTAATTTGAAGATAAATCATGTGTTTCGCGTGGATTCGAAGATCAACCTTCTACTTCGCATTGATTAGATGCTAAATAATGTGTTTCGCATGGATTTGAAGCTAACTCGTTTGTTTCGCATGCTGTTGAAGCTAAATCATGTATATCACAAGTATTTGAAGCTATATCATATGTTTCGCATGGATTCGAAGATAACCCTTCTAATTCGCATTGATTTGAAGCTAAATCATGTGTTTCGCATGGATTCGAAGCTAACTCGTTTGTTTCGCATGCTGTTGAAACTAAATCATGTATATCACAAGTATTTGAAGCTATATCATTTGTTTCGCATAGATTCGAAGATTAGCCTTCTGCTTCGCATTGATTAGATGCTAAATCATGTGTTTCGCATGGGTTTGAAGCTAACTCGTTTATTTCGCAAGCTGTTGAAGCTAAATCATGTATATCACAAGTATTTGAAGCTAAACCATTTGATTCCCATGGTTTTGAAGCTAAGCTTTCTACTTCGCATTGATTTGAAGATAAATCATGTGTTTCGCTTGGATTTGAAGATAACTCATTTGTTTCGCATGCTGTTGAAGCTAAATCATGTATATCACAAGTATTTGAAGCTAAACCATTTGCTTCGCATTGATTCGAAGATCAGCCTTCTACTTCGCATTGATTTGATGCTAAATCATGTGTTTCGCATGGATTTGAAGCTAACTCGTTTGTTTCGCATGCTGTTGAAGCTAAATCATGTATATCACAAGTATTTGAAGCTATATAATACGTTTCGCATGGATTCCAAGATAACCCTTCTAATTCGCATTGATTTGAATCTAAATCATGTGTTTCGCATGGATTTGAAGCTAACTCGTTTGTTTCGCAGGCTGTTGAAGCTAAATCATGTAATCACAAGTATTTGCAGCTAAACCATTTGTTACGCATGGATTCGAAGATCAGCCTTCTACTTCGCATTGATTTGAAGCTAAATCATTTGTTTCCTATGGATTTGAATCTAACTCGTTTATTTCGCATGCTGTTGAAGCTAAATCATGTATATCACAAGTATTTGAAGCTAAACTATTCGTTTCGCATGGATTCGAAGATAAGCCTTCCACTTCGCATTGATTTGAAGATAAATCATGTGTTTCGCTTGGATTTGAACATAACTCATTTGTTTCGCATGCTGTTGAAGCTAACTCAAGTGTATCAAAAGTATTTGAAGCTAAACCATTTGCTTCGCATGGATTCGAAGATCAGCCTTCTACTTCGCATTGATTTGAAGCTAAATCATGTGTTCCGAATGGATTTTAAGCTAACTCGTTTGTTTCGCATGCAGTTGAAGCTAAATCATGTATATCACAAGTATTTGAAGTTAAACCATTTGATTCCCATGGTTTTGAAGCTAAGCTTTCTACTTCGCATTGATTTGAAGCTAAATCATGTGTTTCGCATGGATTTGAAGCTAACTCGATTGTTTCGCATGGTGTTGAAGCTAAATCGTGTATATCACAAGTATTTGAAGCTAAACCATTTGTTACGCATGGATTCGAAGATCAGCCTTCTACTTAGCATTGATTTGAAGCTAAATCATGTGTTTCGCATGGATTTGAAGCTAACTCGTTTGTTTCGCATGCTGTTGAAGCTAACTCAAGTGTATCAAAAGTATTTGAAGCTAAACCATTTGCTTCGCATGGATTCGAAGATCAGCCTTCTACTTCGCATTGATTTGAAGCTAAATCATGTGTTCCGAATGGATTTTAAGCTAACTCGTTTGTTTCGCATGCAGTTGAAGCTAAATCATGTATATCACAAGTATTTGAAGCTAAACCATTTGATTCCCATGGTTTTGAAGCTAAGCTTTCTACTTCGCATTGATTTGAAGATAAATCATGTGTTTCGCTTGGATTTGAAGATAACTCATTTGTTTCGCATGCTGTTGAAGCTAAATCATGTATATCACAAGTATTTCAAGCTAAACCATTTGTTACGCATGGATTCGAAGATCTGCCTTCTACTTCGCATTGATTTCATGCTAAATCATGTGTTTCGCATGAATTTGAAGCTAACTCGTTTGTTTCGCATGCTGTTGAAGCTAAATCATGTATATCACAAGTATTTGAAGCTAAACCATTTGTTACGCATGGATTCGAAGATCAGCCTTCTACTTCGCATTGATTTGATGCTAAATCATGTGTTTCGCATGGATTTGAAGCTAACTCGTTTGTTTCGCATGCTGTTGAAGCTAAATCATGTATATCACAAGTATTTGAAACAAAACTATTCGTTTCGCATGGATTCGAAGATAAGCCTTCCACTTCGCATTGATTTGATGCTAAATCATGTGTTTCGCAAGGATTTGAAGCTAACTCGTTTGTTTCGCATGCTGTTGAAGCTAACTCAAGTGTATCAAAAGTATTTGGAAGCTAAACCATTTGCTTCGCATGGATTCGAATATCAGCCTTCTACTTCGCATTGATTTGAAGCTAAATCATGTGTTCCGCATGGATTTTAAGCTAACTCGTTTGTTTCGCATGCAGTTGAAGCTAAATCATGTATATCACAAGTATTTGTAGCTAAACCATTTGATTCCCATGGTTTTGAAGCTAAGCTTTCTACTTCGCATTGATTTGAGGCTAAATCATGTGTTTCGCTCGGTTTTGAAGCTAACTCGTTTGTTTCGCATGCTGTTGAAGCTAAATCATTTATATCACAAGTATTTGAAGCTATATCATACGTTTCGCATGGATTCCAAGATAACCCTTCTAATTCGCATTGATTTGAAGCTAAATCATGTGTTTCGCATGGATTTGAAGCTAACTCGTTTGTTTCGCATGCTGTTGAAGCTAAATCATGTATATCACAAGTATTTCAAGCTAAACCATTTGTTACGCATGGATTCGAAGATCTGCCTTCTACTTCGCATTGATTTCATGCTAAATCATGTGTTTCGCATGGATTTGAAGCTAACTCGTTTGTTTCGCATGCTGTTGAAGCTAAATCATGTATATCACAAGTATTTGAAGCTAAACCATTTGTTACGCATGGATTCGAAGATCAGCCTTCTACTTCGCATTGATTTGATGCTAAATCATGTGTTTCGCATGGATTTGAAGCTAACTCGTTTGTTTCGCATGCTGTTGAAGCTAAATCAAGTGTATCACAAGTATTAGAAGCTAAACAATTTGCTTCGCATGGATTCGAAGATAAGCCTCCTACTTCGCATTGATTTGAAGCTAAATCATGTGTTTCGCATGGATTTGAAGCTAACTCGTTTGTTTCGCATGCTGTTGAAGCTAAATCATATATATCACAAGTATTTGAAGCTAAACCATTTGTTTCGCATTTATTCGAAGCTAAGCCTTCTACTTCGCATTGATTTGAGGCTAAATCATGTGTTTCGCTTGGTTTTGAAGCTAACTCGTTTGTTTCGCATGCTGTTGAAGCTAAATCATGTATATCACAAGTATTTGAAGCTATATCATACGTTTCGCATGGATTCCAAGATAACCCTCCTAATTCGCATAGATTTGAAGATAAATCATGTGTTTCGCTTGGATTTGAATATAACTCAATTGTTTCGCATGTTGTTGAAGCTAAATCATGTATATCACAAGTATTTGAAGCTAAACCATTTGCTTCGCTTGGATTCGAAGATCAGCCTTCTACTTCGCATTGATTAGATGCTAAATCATGTGTTTCGCATGGGTTTGATGCTAACTCGTTTGTTTCGCATGCATTTGAAGCTATATCATTTATATTCTCATGTATGTGAAGCTAAATCATTCGTTTCGCATGGATTTGAAGCTAAGCCGTCAACTTCGCGTTGACATGATGATAAATCATGTTTTTCGCTTGGACTTGAAGTTAACTCGTTTGTTTCGCATGCTGTTGAAGCTAAATCATGTATATCACAAGTATTTGAAGCTAAACCATTTGTTTCGCATGGATTCCAAGATAACCCTTCTAATTCGCATTGATTTGAAGCTAAATCATGTGTTTCACATGGATTTGATGCTAACTCGTTTGCTTCGCATGCTGTTGAAGCTAAATCATGTATATCACAAGTATTTGAAGTTAAACCATTTATTTCGCATGGATTCGAAGCTATCTCGTTTGTTTCGCATGCTGTTGAAACTAAATCATTTATATCACAAGTATTTGAAGCTAAACCATTTGCATCGCATGGATTCGAAGGTCAGCCTTCTACTTCGCATTGATTTGATGCTAAGTCATTTGTTTCGCATGGATTTGAAGCTAACTCGTTTGTTTCGCATGCAGTTGAAGCTAAATCAAGTGTATCACAAGTATTTGAAGCTAAACCATTTGATTCCCATGGATTTGAAGCTAAGCTTTCTACTTAGCATTGATTTGAAGATAAATCATGTGTTTCGCTTGGATTTGAAGATAACTCGTTTGCTTCGCATGCTGTTGAAGCTACATCATGTATATCACAAGTATTTGAAGTTAAACCATTTGTTTCGCATGGATTCGAAGATAATCCATCTATTTCGCATTGATTTGAAGCTGAATCATGTGTTTTGCATGGATTTGAATCTAACTCGTTTTTTTCGCATGTTGTTGGAACTAAATCATGTATATCACAAGTATTTGAAGCTAAACCATTTGATTCCCATGGATTTGAAGCTAAGCTTTCTACATAGCATTAATTTGAAGATAAATCATGTGTTTCGCGTGGATTCGAAGATCAACCTTCTACTTCGCATTGATTAGATGCTAAATAATGTGTTTCGCATGGATTTGAAGCTAACTCGTTTGTTTCGCATGCTGTTGAAGCTAAATCATGTATATCACAAGTATTTGAAGCTATATCATATGTTTCGCATGGATTCGAAGATAACCCTTCTAATTCGCATTGATTTGAAGCTAAATTATGTGTTTCGCATGGATTCGAAGCTAACTCGTTTGTTTCGCATGCTGTTGAAACTAAATCATGTATATCACAAGTATTTGAAGCTATATCATTTGTTTCGCATGGATTCGAAGATTAGCCTTCTGTTTCGCATTGATTAGATGCTAAATCATGTGTTTCGCATGGGTTTGAAGCTAACTCGTTTATTTCGCATGCTGTTGAAGCTAAATCATGTATATCACAAGTATTTGAAGCTAAACCATTTGATTCCCATGGTTTTGAAGCTAAGCTTTCTACTTCGCATTGATTTGAAGATAAATCATGTGTTTCGCTTGGATTTGAAGATAACTCATTTGTTTCGCATGCTGTTGAAGCTAAATCATGTATATCACAAGTATTTGAAGCTAAACCATTTGCTTCGCATTGATTCGAAGATCAGCCTTCTACTTCGCATTGATTTGATGCTAAATCATGTGTTTCGCATGGATTTGAAGCTAACTCGTTTGTTTCGCATGCTGTTGAAGCTAAATCATGTATATCACAAGTATTTGAAGCTATATAATACGTTTCGCATGGATTCCAAGATAACCCTTCTAATTCGCATTGATTTGAATCTAAATCATGTGTTTCGCATGGATTTGAAGCTAACTCGTTTGTTTCGCAGGCTGTTGAAGCTAAATCATGTAATCACAAGTATTTGCAGCTAAACCATTTGTTACGCATGGATTCGAAGATCAGCCTTCTACTTCGCATTGATTTGAAGCTAAATCATTTGTTTCCTATGGATTTGAATCTAACTCGTTTATTTCGCATGCTGTTGAAGCTAAATCATGTATATCACAAGTATAAGAAGCTAATCCGTTTGTTTCGCATGGATTCGAAGATAAGCCTTCTACTTCGCATTGATTTGAAGCTAAATCATGTGTTTCGCATGGATCTGAATCTAACTCGTTTGTTTCGGATGCTGTTGAAGCTAAATCATGTATATCACAAGTATTTGAAGCTATATCATTTGTTTCGCATGGATTCGAAGATAACCCTTCTAATTCGCATTGATTTGAGGCTAAATCATGAGTTTCGCTTGGATTTGAGGCTAACTCGTTTTTTTCGCTAGTAGTTGAAGCTAAATCATGCATATCACAAGTATTTGAAGCTAAACCATTTGTTACGCATGGATTCGAAGATCAGCCTTCTACTTAGCATTGATTTGAAGCTAAATCATGTGTTTCGCATGGATTTGAAGCTAACTCGTTTGTTTCGCATGCTGTTGAAGCTAACTCAAGTGTATCAAAAGTATTTGAAGCTAAACCATTTGCTTCGCATGGATTCGAAGATCAGCCTTCTACTTCGCATTGATTTGAAGCTAAATCATGTGTTCCGAATGGATTTTAAGCTAACTCGTTTGTTTCGCATGCAGTTGAAGCTAAATCATGTATATCACAAGTATTTGAAGCTAAACCATTTGATTCCCATGGTTTTGAAGCTAAGCTTTCTACTTCGCATTGATTTGAAGATAAATCATGTGTTTCGCTTGGATTTGAAGATAACTCATTTGTTTCGCATGCTGTTGAAGCTAAATCATGTATATCACAAGTATTTGAAGGTAAACCATTTGCTTCGTATTGATTCGAAGATCAGCCTTCTACTTAGCATTGATTTGATGCTAAATCATGTGTTTCGCATGGATTTGAAGCTAACTCGTTTGTTTCGCATGCTGTTGAAGCTGAATCATGTATATCACAAGTATTTGAAACTAAACTATTCGTTTCGCATGGATTCGAAGATAAGCCTTCCACTTCGCATTGATTTGATGCTAAATCATGTGTTTCGCAAGGATTTGAAGCTAACTCGTTTGTTTCGCATGCTGTTGAAGCTAACTCAAGTGTATCAAAAGTATTTGGAAGCTATACCATTTGCTTCGCATGGATTCGAATATCAGCCTTCTACTTCGCATTGATTTGAAGCTAAATCATGTGTTCCGCATGGATTTTAAGCTAACTCGTTTGTTTCACATGCAGTTGAAGCTAAATCATGTATATCACAAGTATTTGAAGCTAAACCATTTGATTCCCATGGTTTTGAAGCTAAGCTTTCTACTTCGCATTGATTTGAGGCTAAATCATTTGTTTCGCTCGGTTTTGAAGCTAACTCGTTTGTTTCGCATGCTGTTGAAGCTAAATCATTTATATCACAAGTATTTGAAGCTATATCATACGTTTCGCATGGATTCCAAGATAACCCTTCTAATTCGCATAGATTTGAAGATAAATCATGTGTTTCGCTTGGATTTGAATATAACTCATTTGTTTCGCATGCTGTTGAAGCTAAATCATATATATCACAAGTATTTGAAGCTAAACCATTTGTTACGCATGGATTCGAAGATCAGCCTTCTACTTAGCATTGATTTGAAGCTAAATCATGTGTTTCGAATGGATTTGAAGCTAACTCGTTTGTTTCGCATGCTGTTGAAGCTAACTCAAGTGTATCAAAAGTATTTGAAGCTAAACCATTTGCTTCGCATGGATTCGAAGATCAGCCTTCTACTTCGCATTGATTTGAAGCTAAATCATGTGTTCCGAATGGATTTTAAGCTAACTCGTTTGTTTCGCATGCAGTTGAAGCTAAATCATGTATATCACAAGTATTTGAAGCTAAACCATTTGATTCCCATGGTTTTGAAGCTAAGCTTTCTACTTCGCATTGATTTGAAGATAAATCATGTGTTTCGCTTGGATTTGAAGATAACTCATTTGTTTCGCATGCTGTTGAAGCTAAATCATGTATATCACAAGTATTTGAAGGTAAACCATTTGCTTCGTATTGATTCGAAGATCAGCCTTCTACTTAGCATTGATTTGATGCTAAATCATGTGTTTCGCATGGATTTGAAGCTAACTCGTTTGTTTCGCATGCTGTTGAAGCTGAATCATGTATATCACAAGTATTTGAAACAAAACTATTCGTTTCGCATGGATTCGAAGATAAGCCTTCCACTTCGCATTGATTTGATGCTAAATCATGTGTTTCGCAAGGATTTGAACCTAACTCGTTTGTTTCGCATGCTGTTGAAGCTAACTCAAGTGTATCAAAAGTATTTGGAAGCTAAACCATTTGCTTCGCATGGATTCGAATATCAGCCTTCTACTTCGCATTGATTTGAAGCTAAATCATGTGTTCCGCATGGATTTTAAGCTAACTCGTTTGTTTCGCATGCAGTTGAAGCTAAATCATGTATATCACAAGTATTTGAAGCTAAACCATTTGATTCCCATGGTTTTGAAGCTAAGCTTTCTACTTCGCATTGATTTGAGGCTAAATCATGTGTTTCGCTCGGTTTTGAAGCTAACTCGTTTGTTTCGCATGCTGTTGAAGCTAAATCATTTATATCACAAGTATTTGAAGCTATATCATACGTTTCGCATGGATTCCAAGATAACCCTTCTACTTCGCATTGATTTGAAGCTAAATCATGTGTTTCGCATGGATTTGAAGCTAACTCGTTTGTTTCGCATGCTGTTGAAGCTAAATCATGTATATCACAAGTATTTCAAGCTAAACCATTTGTTACGCATGGATTCGAAGATCTGCCTTCTACTTCGCATTGATTTGATGCTAAATCATGTGTTTCGCATGGATTCGAAGCTAACTCGTTTGTTTCGCATGCTGTTGAAACTAAATCATGTATATCACAAGTATTTGAAGCTATATCATTTGTTTCGCATGGATTCGAAGATTAGCCTTCTGCTTCGCATTGATTAGATGCTAAATCATGTGTTTCGCATGGGTTTGAAGCTAACTCGTTTATCTCGCATGCTGTTGAAGCTAAATCATGTATACCACAAGTATTTGAAGCTAAACCATTTGATTCCCATGGTTTTGAAGCTAAGCTTTCGACTTCGCATTGATTTGAATATAAATCATGTGTTTCGCTTGGGTTTGAAGCTAACTCGTTTATTTCGCATGCTGTTGAAGCTAAATCATGTATATCACAAGTATTTGAAGCTAAACCATTTGCTTCGCATTGATTCGAAGATCAGCCTTCTACTTCGCATTGATTTGATGCTAAATCATGTGTTTCGCATGGATTTGAAGCTAACTCGTCTGTTTCGCATGCTGTTGAAGCTAAATCATATATATCACAAGTATTTGAAGCTATATCATACGTTTCGCATGCATTCCAAGATAACCCTTCTAATTCGCATTGATTTGAAGATAAATCATGTGTTTCGCTTGGATTTGAAGCTAACTCGTTTGTTTCGCATGCTGTTGAAGCTAAATCAAGTGTATCAAAAGTATTTGAAGCTAAACCATTTGCTTCGCATGGATTCGAAGATCAGCCTTCTACTTCGCAATGATTTGAAGCTAAATCATGTGTTCCGCATGGATTTTAAGCTAACTCGTTTGTATCGCATGCAGTTGAAGCTAAATCATGTATATCACAAGTATTTGAAGCTAAACCATTTGTTTCGCATGGATTCGAAGATAAGCCTTCCACTTCGCATTGATTTGATGCTAAATCATGTGTTTCGCAAGGATTTGAAGCTAACTCGTTTGTTTCGCATGCTGTTGAAGCTAACTCAAGTGTATCAAAAGTATTTGGAAGCTAAACCATTTGCTTCGCATGGATTCGAATATCAGCCTTCTACTTCGCATTGATTTGAAGCTAAATCATGTGTTCCGCATGGATTTTAAGCTAACTCGTTTGTTTCGCATGCAGTTGAAGCTAAATCATGTATATCACAAGTATTTGAAGCTAAACCATTTGATTCCCATGGTTTTGAAGCTAAGCTTTCTACTTCGCATTGATTTGAGGCTAAATCATTTGTTTCGCTCGGTTTTGAAGCTAACTCGTTTGTTTCGCATGCTGTTGAAGCTAAATCATTTATATCACAAGTATTTGAAGCTATATCATACGTTTCGCATGGATTCCAAGATAACCCTTCTAATTCGCATTGATTTGAAGCTAAATCATGTGTTTCGCATGGATTTGAAGCTAACTCGTTTGTTTCGCATGCTGTTGAAGCTAAATCATGTATATCACAAGTATTTGAAGCTAAACCATTTGTTACGCATGGATTCGAAGATCAGCCTCCTACTTCGCATTGATTTGATGCTAAATCATGTGTTTCGCATGGATTTGAAGCTAACTCGTTTGTTTCGCATGCTGTTGAAGCTAAATCATGTATATCACAAGTATTTGAAGCTAAACCATTTGTATCGCATGGGATCGAAGATAAGCCTCCTACTTCGCATTGATTTGAATCTAAATCATGTGTTTCGAATGAATTTGGAGCTAACTCGTTTGTTTCGCATGGATTCGATGATAAGTCTTCCACTTCGCATTGATTTGATGCTAAATCATGTGTTTCGCAAGGATTTGAAGCTAACTCGTTTGTTTCGCATGCAGTTGAAGCTAAATCATGTATATCACAAGTATTTGAAGTTAAACCATTTGATTCCCATGGTTTTGAAGCTAAGCTTTCTACTTCGCATTGATTTGAAGCTAAATCATGTGTTTCGCATGGATTTGAAGCTAACTCGATTGTTTCGCATGCTGTTGAAGCTAAATCATATATATCACAAGTATTTGAAGCTAAACCATTTGTTTCGCATTTATTCCAAGCTAAGCCTTCTACTTCGCATTGATTTGAGGCTAAATCATGTGTTTCGCTCGGTTTTGAAGCTAACTCGTTTGTTTCGCATGCTGTTGAAGCTAAATCATGTATATCACAAGTATTTGAAGCTAAACCATTTGTATCGGATGGGATCGAAGATAAGCCTCCTACTTCGCATTGATTTGAAGCTGAATCATGTGTTTCGCATGGATTTGAAGCTAACTCGTTTGTATCGCATGCTGTTGAAGCTAAATCATATATATCACAAGTATTTGAAGCTAAACCATTTGTTTCGCATTTATTCGAAGCTAAGCCTTCTACTTCGCATTGATTTTAATCTAAATCATGTCTTTCGCATGCATGTAAAGGTAACTCGTTTGTTTCGCATGCAGTTGAAGCTGAATCATGTATATCACAAGTATTTGAAGCTAAACTATTCGTTTCGCATGGATTCGAAGTTAACTCGTTTGTTTCGCATACAGTTGAAGCTAAATCACGTATATCACAAGTATTTGCAGCTAAACCATTTGTTTCGCATCGATACGAAGATAACCCTTCTACTTCGTATTGATTTGAAGCTAAATCATGTGTTTCGCATGGATTTGAATCTAACTCGTTTGTTTCGGATGCTGTTGAAGCTAAATCATGTATATCACAAGTATTTGAAGCTATATCAATTGTTTCGCATGGATTCGAAGATAACCCTTCTAATTCGCATTGATTTGAGGCTAAATCATGTGTTTCGCTTGGATTTGAAGCTAACTCGTTTGTTTCGCATGCTGTTGAAGCTAAATCATGTATATCACAAGTATTTCAAGCTAAACCATTTGTTACGCATGGATTCGAAGATCTGCCTTCTACTTCGCATTGATTTGATGCTAAATCATGTGTTTCGCATGGATTTGAAGCTAACTCGTTTGTTTCGCATGCTGTTGAAGCTAAATCATGTATATCACAAGTATTTGAAGCTAAACCATTTGTATCGCATGGGATCGAAGATAAGCCTCCTACTTCGCATTGATTTGAATCTAAATCATGTGTTTCGAATGAATTTGAAGCTAACTCGTTTGTTTCGCATGGATTCGAAGATAAGTCTTCCACTTCGCATTGATTTGATGCTAAATCATGTGTTTCGCAAGGATTTGAAGCTAACTCGTTTGTTTCGCATGATGTTGAAGCTAACTCAAGTGTATCAAAAGTATTTGAAGCTAAACCATTTGCTTCGCATGGATTCGAAGATAAGCCTTCTACTTCGCATTGATTTTAATCTAAATCATGTCTCTCGCATGGATTTAAAGCTAACTCGTTTGTTTCGCATGCAGTTGAAGCTGAATCATGTATATCACAAGTATTTGAAGCTAAACCATTTGCTTCGCACGGATTCGAAGATCAGCCTTCTACTTCGCATTGATTTGATGCTAAATCATGTGTTTCGCATGGATTTGAAGCTAACTCGTCTGTTTCGCATGCTGTTGAAGCTAAATCATATATATCACAAGTATTTGAAGCTATATCATACGTTTCGCATGCATTCCAAGATAACCCTTCTAATTCGCATTGATTTGAAGATAAATCATGTGTTTCGCTTGGATTTGAAGCTAACTCGTTTGTTTCGCATGCTGTTGAAGCTAAATCAAGTGTATCAAAAGTATTTGAAGCTAAACCATTTGCTTCGCATGGATTCGAAGATCAGCCTTCTACTTCGCAATGATTTGAAGCTAAATCATGTGTTCCGCATGGATTTTAAGCTAACTCGTTTGTATCGCATGCAGTTGAAGCTAAATCATGTATATCACAAGTATTTGAAGCTAAACCATTTGTTTCGCATGGATTCGAAGATAAGCCTTCTGCTTCGCATTGATTTTAATCTGAATCCTGTGTTTCGCATGGATTTGAAGCTAACTCGTTTGTTTCGCATGCAGTTGAAGCTAAATCATGTATATCACAAGTATTTGCAGCTAAACCATTTGTTACGCATGGATTCGAAGATCGGCCTTCTATTTCGCATTGATTTGAAGCTAAATCATGTGTTTCGCATGGATTTGAAGCTAACTCGTTTGTTTCACATGCAGTTGAAGCTAAATCATGTATATCACAAGTATTTGAAGCTAAACCATTTGATTCCCATGGTTTTGAAGCTAAGCTTTCTACTTCGCATTGATTTGAGGCTAAATCATTTGTTTCGCTCGGTTTTGAAGCTAACTCGTTTGTTTCGCATGCTGTTGAAGCTAAATCATTTATATCACAAGTATTTGAAGATATATCATACGTTTCGCATGGATTCCAAGATAACCCTTCTAATTCGCATTGATTTGAAGCTAAATCATGTGTTTCGCATGGATTTGAAGCTAACTCGTTTGTTTCGCATGCTGTTGAAGCTAAATCATGTATATCACAAGTATTTCAAGCTAAACCATTTGTTACGCATGGATTCGAAGATCTGCCTTCTACTTCGCATTGATTTCATGCTAAATCATGTGTTTCGCATGGATTTGAAGCTAACTCGTTTGTTTCGCATGCTGTTGAAGCTAAATCATGTATATCACAAGTATTTGAAGCTATATAATACGTTTCGCATGGATTCCAAGATAACCCTTCTAATTCGCATTGATTTGAATCTAAATCATGTGTTTCGCATGGATTTGAAGCTAACTCGTTTGTTTCGCAGGCTGTTGAAGCTAAATCATGTAATCACAAGTATTTGCAGCTAAACCATTTGTTACGCATGGATTCGAAGGTCAGCCTTCTACTTCGCATTGATTTGAAGCTAAATCATTTGTTTCCTATGGATTTGAATCTAACTCGTTTATTTCGCATGCTGTTGAAGCTAAATCATGTATATCACAAGTATAAGAAGCTAATCCGTTTGTTTCGCATGGATTCGAAGATAAGCCTTCTACTTCGCATTGATTTGAAGCTAAATCATGTGTTTCGCATGGATCTGAATCTAACTCGTTTGTTTCGGATGCTGTTGAAGCTAAATCATGTATATCACAAGTATTTGAAGCTATATCATTTGTTTCGCATGGATTCGAAGATAACCCTTCTAATTCGCATTGATTTGAGGCTAAATCATGAGTTTCGCTTGGATTTGAGGCTAACTCGTTTTTTTCGCTAGTAGTTGAAGCTAAATCATGCATATCACAAGTATTTGAAGCTAAACCATTTGTTACGCATGGATTCGAAGATCAGCCTTCTACTTAGCATTGATTTGAAGCTAAATCATGTGTTTCGCATGGATTTGAAGCTAACTCGTTTGTTTCGCATGCTGTTGAAGCTAACTCAAGTGTATCAAAAGTATTTGAAGCTAAACCATTTGCTTCGCATGGATTCGAAGATCAGCCTTCTACTTCGCATTGATTTGAAGCTAAATCATGTGTTCCGAATGGATTTTAAGCTAACTCGTTTGTTTCGCATGCAGTTGAAGCTAAATCATGTATATCACAAGTATTTGAAGCTAAACCATTTGATTCCCATGGTTTTGAAGCTAAGCTTTCTACTTCGCATTGATTTGAAGATAAATCATGTGTTTCGCTTGGATTTGAAGATAACTCATTTGTTTCGCATGCTGTTGAAGCTAAATCATGTATATCACAAGTATTTGAAGGTAAACCATTTGCTTCGTATTGATTCGAAGATCAGCCTTCTACTTAGCATTGATTTGATGCTAAATCATGTGTTTCGCATGGATTTGAAGCTAACTCGTTTGTTTCGCATGCTGTTGAAGCTGAATCATGTATATCACAAGTATTTGAAACTAAACTATTCGTTTCGCATGGATTCGAAGATAAGCCTTCCACTTCGCATTGATTTGATGCTAAATCATGTGTTTCGCAAGGATTTGAAGCTAACTCGTTTGTTTCGCATGCTGTTGAAGCTAACTCAAGTGTATCAAAAGTATTTGGAAGCTATACCATTTGCTTCGCATGGATTCGAATATCAGCCTTCTACTTCGCATTGATTTGAAGCTAAATCATGTGTTCCGCATGGATTTGAAGCTAACTCGTTTGTTTCGCATGCTGTTGAAGCTAAATCATGTATATCACAAGTATTTCAAGCTAAACCATTTGTTACGCATGGATTCGAAGATCTGCCTTCTACTTCGCATTGATTTCATGCTAAATCATGTGTTTCGCATGGATTTGAAGCTAACTCGTTTGTTTCGCATGCTGTTGAAGCTAAATCATGTATATCACAAGTATTTGAAGCTAAACCATTTGTTACGCATGGATTCGAAGATCAGCCTTCTACTTCGCATTGATTTGATGCTAAATCATGTGTTTCGCATGGATTTGAAGCTAACTCGTTTGTTTCGCATGCTGTTGAAGCTAAATCATGTATATCACAAGTATTTGAAGCTAAACCATTTGTATCGCATGGGATCGAAGATAAGCCTCCTACTTCGCATTGATTTGAATCTAAATCATGTGTTTCGAATGAATTTGGAGCTAACTCGTTTGTTTCGCATGGATTCGAAGATAAGTCTTCCACTTCGCATTGATTTGATGCTAAATCATGTGTTTCGCAAGGATTTGAAGCTAACTCGTTTGTTTCGCAGGCTGTTGAAGCTAAATCATGTAATCACAAGTATTTGCAGCTAAACCATTTGTTACGCATGGATTCGAAGGTCAGCCTTCTACTTCGCATTGATTTGAAGCTAAATCATTTGTTTCCTATGGATTTGAATCTAACTCGTTTATTTCGCATGCTGTTGAAGCTAAATCATGTATATCACAAGTATAAGAAGCTAATCCGTTTGTTTCGCATGGATTCGAAGATAAGCCTTCTACTTCGCATTGATTTGAAGCTAAATCATGTGTTTCGCATGGATCTGAATCTAACTCGTTTGTTTCGGATGCTGTTGAAGCTAAATCATGTATATCACAAGTATTTGAAGCTATATCATTTGTTTCGCATGGATTCGAAGATAACCCTTCTAATTCGCATTGATTTGAGGCTAAATCATGAGTTTCGCTTGGATTTGAGGCTAACTCGTTTTTTTCGCTAGTAGTTGAAGCTAAATCATGCATATCACAAGTATTTGAAGCTAAACCATTTGTTACGCATGGATTCGAAGATCAGCCTTCTACTTAGCATTGATTTGAAGCTAAATCATGTGTTTCGCATGGATTTGAAGCTAACTCGTTTGTTTCGCATGCTGTTGAAGCTAACTCAAGTGTATCAAAAGTATTTGAAGCTAAACCATTTGCTTCGCATGGATTCGAAGATCAGCCTTCTACTTCGCATTGATTTGAAGCTAAATCATGTGTTCCGAATGGATTTTAAGCTAACTCGTTTGTTTCGCATGCAGTTGAAGCTAAATCATGTATATCACAAGTATTTGAAGCTAAACCATTTGATTCCCATGGTTTTGAAGCTAAGCTTTCTACTTCGCATTGATTTGAAGATAAATCATGTGTTTCGCTTGGATTTGAAGATAACTCATTTGTTTCGCATGCTGTTGAAGCTAAATCATGTATATCACAAGTATTTGAAGGTAAACCATTTGCTTCGTATTGATTCGAAGATCAGCCTTCTACTTAGCATTGATTTGATGCTAAATCATGTGTTTCGCATGGATTTGAAGCTAACTCGTTTGTTTCGCATGCTGTTGAAGCTGAATCATGTATATCACAAGTATTTGAAACTAAACTATTCGTTTCGCATGGATTCGAAGATAAGCCTTCCACTTCGCATTGATTTGATGCTAAATCATGTGTTTCGCAAGGATTTGAAGCTAACTCGTTTGTTTCGCATGCTGTTGAAGCTAACTCAAGTGTATCAAAAGTATTTGGAAGCTATACCATTTGCTTCGCATGGATTCGAATATCAGCCTTCTACTTCGCATTGATTTGAAGCTAAATCATGTGTTCCGCATGGATTTGAAGCTAACTCGTTTGTTTCGCATGCTGTTGAAGCTAAATCATGTATATCACAAGTATTTCAAGCTAAACCATTTGTTACGCATGGATTCGAAGATCTGCCTTCTACTTCGCATTGATTTCATGCTAAATCATGTGTTTCGCATGGATTTGAAGCTAACTCGTTTGTTTCGCATGCTGTTGAAGCTAAATCATGTATATCACAAGTATTTGAAGCTAAACCATTTGTTACGCATGGATTCGAAGATCAGCCTTCTACTTCGCATTGATTTGATGCTAAATCATGTGTTTCGCATGGATTTGAAGCTAACTCGTTTGTTTCGCATGCTGTTGAAGCTAAATCATGTATATCACAAGTATTTGAAGCTAAACCATTTGTATCGCATGGGATCGAAGATAAGCCTCCTACTTCGCATTGATTTGAATCTAAATCATGTGTTTCGAATGAATTTGGAGCTAACTCGTTTGTTTCGCATGGATTCGAAGATAAGTCTTCCACTTCGCATTGATTTGATGCTAAATCATGTGTTTCGCAAGGATTTGAAGCTAACTCGTTTGTTTCGCATGCAGTTGAAGCTAAATCATGTATATCACAAGTATTTGAAGTTAAACCATTTGAATCCCATGGTTTTGAAGCTAAGCTTTCTACTTCGCATTGATTTGAAGCTAAATCATGTGTTTCGCATGGATTTGAAGCTAACTCGATTGTTTCGCATGGTGTTGAAGCTAAATCGTGTATATCACAAGTATTTGAAGCTAAACCATTTGTTACGCATGGATTCGAAGATCAGCCTTCTACTCAGCATTGATTTGAAGCTAAATCATGTGTTTCGAATGGATTTGAAGCTAACTCGTTTGTTTCGCATGCTGTTGAAGCTAACTCAAGTGTATCAAAAGTATTTGAAGCTAAACCATTTGCTTCGCATGGATTCGAAGATCAGCCTTCTACTTCGCATTGATTTGAAGCTAAATCATGTGTTCCGAATGGATTTTAAGCTAACTCGTTTGTTTCGCATGCAGTTGAAGCTAAATCATGTATATCACAAGTATTTGAAGCTAAACCATTTGATTCCCATGGTTTTGAAGCTAAGCTTTCTACTTCGCATTGATTTGAAGATAAATCATGTGTTTCGCTTGGATTTGAAGATAACTCATTTGTTTCGCATGCTGTTGAAGCTAAATCATGTATATCACAAGTATTTGAAGGTAAACCATTTGCTTCGTATTGATTCGAAGATCAGCCTTCTACTTAGCATTGATTTGATGCTAAATCATGTGTTTCGCATGGATTTGAAGCTAACTCGTTTGTTTCGCATGCTGTTGAAGCTGAATCATGTATATCACAAGTATTTGAAACAAAACTATTCGTTTCGCATGGATTCGAAGATAAGCCTTCCACTTCGCATTGATTTGATGCTAAATCATGTGTTTCGCAAGGATTTGAAGCTAACTCGTTTGTTTCGCATGCTGTTGAAGCTAACTCAAGTGTATCAAAAGTATTTGGAAGCTAAACCATTTGCTTCGCATGGATTCGAATATCAGCCTTCTACTTCGCATTGATTTGAAGCTAAATCATGTGTTCCGCATGGATTTTGAGCTAACTCGTTTGTTTCGCATGCAGTTGAAGCTAAATCATGTATATCACAAGTATTTGAAGCTAAACCATTTGATTCCCATGGTTTTGAAGCTAAGCTTTCTACTTCGCATTGATTTGAGGCTAAATCATGTGTTTCGCTCGGTTTTGAAGCTAACTCGTTTGTTTCGCATGCTGTTGAAGCTAAATCATTTATATCACAAGTATTTGAAGCTACATCATACGTTTCGCATGGATTCCAAGATAACCCTTCTACTTCGCATTGATTTGAAGCTAAATCATGTGTTTCGCATGGATTTGAAGCTAACTCGTTTGTTTCGCATGCTGTTGAAGCTAAATCATGTATATCACAAGTATTTCAAGCTAAACCATTTGTTACGCATGGATTCGAAGATCTGCCTTCTACTTCGCATTGATTTGATGCTAAATCATGTGTTTCGC
This sequence comes from Megalopta genalis, assembly GCF_051020955.1. Classification (NCBI taxonomy): domain Eukaryota; kingdom Metazoa; phylum Arthropoda; class Insecta; order Hymenoptera; family Halictidae; genus Megalopta; species Megalopta genalis. The sequence goes on along the minus strand of NW_027477715.1, from coordinate 33,128 downwards.
ATGGATTCGAAGCTAACTCGTTTGTTTCGCATGCTGTTGAAACTAAATCATGTATATCACAAGTATTTGAAGCTATATCATTTGTTTCGCATGGATTCGAAGATTAGCCTTCTGCTTCGCATTGATTAGATGCTAAATCATGTGTTTCGCATGGGTTTGAAGCTAACTCGTTTATCTCGCATGCTGTTGAAGCTAAATCATGTATATCACAAGTATTTGAAGCTAAACCATTTGATTCCCATGGTTTTGAAGCTAAGCTTTCGACTTCGCATTGATTTGAATATAAATCATGTTTCGCTTGGGTTTGAAGCTAACTCGTTTATTTCGCATGCTGTTGAAGCTAAATCATGTATATCACAAGTATTTGAAGCTAAACCATTTGCTTCGCATTGATTCGAAGATCAGCCTTCTACTTCGCATTGATTTGATGCTAAATCATGTGTTTCGCATGGATTTGAAGCTAACTCGTCTGTTTCGCATGCTGTTGAAGCTAAATCATATATATCACAAGTATTTGAAGCTATATCATACGTTTCGCATGCATTCCAAGATAACCCTTCTAATTCGCATTGATTTGAAGATAAATCATGTGTTTCGCTTGGATTTGAAGCTAACTCGTTTGTTTCGCATGCTGTTGAAGCTAAATCAAGTGTATCAAAAGTATTTGAAGCTAAACCATTTGCTTCGCATGGATTCGAAGATCAGCCTTCTACTTCGCAATGATTTGAAGCTAAATCATGTGTTCCGCATGGATTTTAAGCTAACTCGTTTGTATCGCATGCAGTTGAAGCTAAATCATGTATATCACAAGTATTTGAAGCTAAACCATTTGTTTCGCATGGATTCGAAGATAAGCCTTCCACTTCGCATTGATTTGATGCTAAATCATGTGTTTCGCAAGGATTTGAAGCTAACTCGTTTGTTTCGCATGCTGTTCAAGCTAACTCAAGTGTATCAAAAGTATTTGGAAGCTAAACCATTTGCTTCGCATGGATTCGAATATCAGCCTTCTACTTCGCATTGATTTGAAGCTAAATCATGTGTTCCGCATGGATTTTAAGCTAACTCGTTTGTTTCGCATGCAGTTGAAGCTAAATCATGTATATCACAAGTATTTGAAGCTAAACCATTTGATTCCCATGGTTTTGAAGCTAAGCTTTCTACTTCGCATTGATTTGAGGCTAAATCATTTGTTTCGCTCGGTTTTGAAGCTAACTCGTTTGTTTCGCATGCTGTTGAAGCTAAATCATTTATATCACAAGTATTTGAAGCTATATCATACGTTTCGCATGGATTCCAAGATAACCCTTCTAATTCGCATTGATTTGAAGCTAAATCATGTGTTTCGCATGGATTTGAAGCTAACTCGTTTGTTTCGCATGCTGTTGAAGCTAAATCATGTATATCACAAGTATTTCAAGCTAAACCATTTGTTACGCATGGATTCGAAGATCAGCCTCCTACTTCGCATTGATTTGATGCTAAATCATGTGTTTCGCATGGATTTGAAGCTAACTCGTTTGTTTCGCATGCTGTTGAAGCTAAATCATGTATATCACAAGTATTTGAAGCTAAACCATTTGATTCCCATGGTTTTGAAGCTAAGCTTTCTACTTCGCATTGATTTGAAGCTAAATCATGTGTTTCGCATGGATTTGAAGCTAACTCGATTGTTTCGCATGCTGTTGAAGCTAAATCATATATATCACAATTATTTGAAGCTAAACCATTTGTTTCGCATTTATTCGAAGCTAAGCCTTCTACTTCGCATTGATTTGAGGCTAAATCATGTGTTTCGCTCGGTTTTGAAGCTAACTCGTTTGTTTCGCATGCTGTTGAAGCTAAATCATGTATATCACAAGTATTTGAAGCTAAACCATTTGTATCGGATGGGATCGAAGATAAGCCTCCTACTTCGCATTGATTTGAAGCTGAATCATGTGTTTCGCATGGATTTGAAGCTAACTCGTTTGTATCGCATGCTGTTGAAGCTAAATCATATATATCACAAGTATTTGAAGCTAAACCATTTGTTTCGCATTTATTCGAAGCTAAGCCTTCTACTTCGCATTGATTTTAATCTAAATCATGTCTTTCGCATGCATGTAAAGGTAACTCGTTTGTTTCGCATGCAGTTGAAGCTGAATCATGTATATCACAAGTATTTGAAGCTAAACTATTCGTTTCGCATGGATTCGAAGTTAACTCGTTTGTTTCGCATACAGTTGAAGCTAAATCACGTATATCACAAGTATTTGCAGCTAAACCATTTGTTTCGCATCGATACGAAGATAACCCTTCTACTTCGCATTGATTTGAAGCTAAATCATGTGTTTCGCATGGATTTGAATCTAACTCGTTTGTTTCGGATGCTGTTGAAGCTAAATCATGTATATCACAAGTATTTGAAGCTATATCAATTGTTTCGCATGGATTCGAAGATAACCCTTCTAATTCGCATTGATTTGAGGCTAAATCATGTGTTTCGCTTGGATTTGAAGCTAACTCGTTTGTTTCGCATGCTGTTGAAGCTAAATCATGTATATCACAAGTATTTCAAGCTAAACCATTTGTTACGCATGGATTCGAAGATCTGCCTTCTACTTCGCATTGATTTCATGCTAAATCATGTGTTTCGCATGGATTTGAAGCTAACTCGTTTGTTTCGCATGCTGTTGAAGCTAAATCATGTATATCACAAGTATTTGAAGCTAAACCATTTGTTACGCATGGATTCGAAGATCAGCCTTCTACTTCGCATTGATTTGATGCTAAATCATGTGTTTCGCATGGATTTGAAGCTAACTCGTTTGTTTCGTATGCTGTTGAAGCTAAATCATGTATATCACAAGTATTTGAAGCTAAACCATTTGTATCGCATGGGATCGAAGATAAGCCTCCTACTTCGCATTGATTTGAATCTAAATCATGTGTTTCGAATGAATTTGAAGCTAACTCGTTTGTTTCGCATGGATTCGAAGATAAGTCTTCCACTTCGCATTGATTTGATGCTAAATCATGTGTTTCGCAAGGATTTGAAGCTAACTCGTTTGTTTCGCATGATGTTGAAGCTAACTCAAGTGTATCAAAAGTATTTGAAGCTAAACCATTTGCTTCGCATGGATTCGAAGATAAGCCTTCTACTTCGCATTGATTTTAATCTAAATCATGTCTTTCGCATGGATTTCAAGCTAACTCGTTTGTTTCGCATGCAGTTGAAGCTGAATCATGTATATCACAAGTATTTGAAGCTAAACCATTTGCTTCGCACGGATTCGAAGATCAGCCTTCTACTTCGCATTGATTTGATGCTAAATCATGTGTTTCGCATGGATTTGAAGCTAACTCGTCTGTTTCGCATGCTGTTGAAGCTAAATCATATATATCACAAGTATTTGAAGCTATATCATACGTTTCGCATGCATTCCAAGATAACCCTTCTAATTCGCATTGATTTGAAGATAAATCATGTGTTTCGCTTGGATTTGAAGCTAACTCGTTGTTTCGCATGCTGTTGAAGCTAAATCAAGTGTATCAAAAGTATTTGAAGCTAAACCATTTGCTTCGCATGGATTCGAAGATCAGCCTTCTACTTCGCAATGATTTGAAGCTAAATCATGTGTTCCGCATGGATTTTAAGCTAACTCGTTTGTATCGCATGCAGTTGAAGCTAAATCATGTATATCACAAGTATTTGAAGCTAAACCATTTGTTTCGCATGGATTCGAAGATAAGCCTTCTGCTTCGCATTGATTTTAATCTGAATCCTGTGTTTCGCATGGATTTGAAGCTAACTCGTTTGTTTCGCATGCAGTTGAAGCTAAATCATGTATATCACAAGTATTTGCAGCTAAACCATTTGTTACGCATGGATTCGAAGATCGGCCTTCTATTTCGCATTGATTTGAAGCTAAATCATGTGTTTCGCATGGATTTGAAGCTAACTCGTTTGTTTCGCATGCTGTTGAAGCTAAATCATATATATCACAAGTATTTGAAGCTAAACCATTTGTTTCGCATTTATTCGAAGCTAAGCCTTCTACTTCGCATTGATTTGAGGCTAAATCATGTGTTTCGCTCGGTTTTGAAGCTAACTCGTTTGTTTCGCATGCTGTTGAAGCTAAATCATGTATATCACAAGTATTTGAAGCTAAACCATTTGTATCGGATGGGATCGAAGATAAGCCTCCTACTTCGCATTGATTTGAAGCTAAATCATGTGTTTCGCATGGATTTGAAGCTAACTCGTTTGTATCGCATGCTGTTGAAGCTAAATCATATATATCACAAGTATTTGAAGCTAAACCATTTGTTTCGCATTTATTCGAAGCTAAGCCTTCTACTTCGCATTGATTTTAATCTAAATCATGTCTTTCGCATGCATGTAAAGGTAACTCGTTTGTTTCGCATGCAGTTGAAGCTGAATCATGTATATCACAAGTATTTGAAGCTAAACTATTCGTTTCGCATGGATTCGAAGTTAACTCGTTTGTTTCGCATACAGTTGAAGCTAAATCACGTATATCACAAGTATTTGCAGCTAAACCATTTGTTTCGCATCGATACGAAGATAACCCTTCTACTTCGCATTGATTTGAAGCTAAATCATGTGTTTCGCATGGATTTGAATCTAACTCGTTTGTTTCGGATGCTGTTGAAGCTAAATCATGTATATCACAAGTATTTGAAGCTATATCAATTGTTTCGCATGGATTCGAAGATAACCCTTCTAATTCGCATTGATTTGAGGCTAAATCATGTGTTTCGCTTGGATTTGAAGCTAACTCGTTTGTTTCGCATGCTGTTGAAGCTAAATAATGTATATCACAAGTATTTGAAGCTATATCATACGTTTCGCATGGATTCCAAGATAACCCTTCTAATTCGCATAGATTTGAAGATAAATCATGTGTTTCGCTTGGATTTGAATATAACTCATTTGTTTCGCATGCTGTTGAAGCTAAATCATATATATCACAAGTATTTGAAGCTAAACCATTTGTTTCGCATTTATTCGATGCTAAGCCTTCTACTTCGCATTGATTTGAGGCTAAATCATGTGTTTCGCTCGGTTTTGAAGCTAACTCGTTTGTTTCGCATGCTGTTGAAGCTAAATCATGTATATCACAAGTATTTGAAGCTATATCATACGTTTCGCATGGATTCCAAGATAACCCTTCTAATTCGCATAGATTTGAAGATAAATCATGTGTTTCGCTTGGATTTGAAGCTAACTCGTTTGTTTCGCATGCTGTTGAAGCTAAATCATGTATATCACAAGTATTTGAAGCTAAACCATTTGTTACGCATGGATTCGAAGATCAGCCATCTACTACGCATTGATTTAATGCTAAATCATGTGTTTCGCATGGATTTGAAGCTAACTCGTTTGTTTCGCATGCTGTTGAAGCTAAATCATGTATATCACAAGTATTTGAAGCTATATCATACGTTTCGCATGGATTCCAAGATAAGCCTTCTAATTCGCATTGATTTGAAGCTAAATCATGTGTTTCGCATGGATTTGAAGCTAACTCGTTTGTTTCGCATGCTGTTGAAGCTAAGTCATGTATATCACAAGTATTTCAAGCTAAACCATTTGTTACGCATGGATTCGAAGATCAGCCTTCTACTTCGCATTGATTTCATGCTAAATCATGTGTTTCGCATGGATTTGAAGCTAACTCGTTTGTTTCGCATGCTGTTGAAGCTAAATCATGTATATCACAAGTATTTGAAGCTAAACCACTTGTATCGGATGGGATCGAAGATAAGCCTCCTACTTCGCATTGATTTGAAGCTAAATCATGTGTTTCGCATGCATTTGAAGCTAACTCGTTTGTATCGCATGCTGTTGAAGCTAAATCATATATATCACAAGTATTTGAAGCTAAAGCATTTGTTTCGCATTTATTCGAAGCTAAGCCTTCTACTTCGCATTGATTTGAGGCTAAATCATGTGTTTCGCTTGGTTTTGAAGCTAACTCGTTTTTTTCGCATGCAGTTGTAGCTAAATCATGTATATCACAAGTATTTGAAGCTATATCATACGTTTCGCATGGATTCGAAGATAACCCTTCTAATTCGCATAGATTTGAAGATAAATCATGTGTTTCGCTTGGATTTGAATATAACTCATTTGTTTCGCATGCTGTTGAAGCTAAATCATGTATATCACAAGTATTTGAAGCTAAACCATTTGCTTCGCATGGATTCGAAGATCAGCCTTCTACTTCGCATTGATTTGATGCTAAATCATGTGTTTCGCATGGATTTGAAGCTAACTCGTTTCTTTCGCATGCTGTTGAAGCTAAATCATGTATACCACAAGTATTTGAAGCTATATCATACGTTTCGCATGGATTCCAAGATAACCCTTCTAATTCGCATTGATTTGAAGCTAAATCATGTGTTTCGCATGGATTTGAAGCTAACTCGTTTATTTCGCATGCTGTTGAAGCTTAATCATGTATATCACAAGTATAAGAAGCTAATCCATTTGTTTTGCATGGATTCGAAGATATGCCTACTTCTTCGCATTGATTTGATGCTAAATCTTGTGTTTCGCATGGATTTGAATCTAACTCGTTTGTTTCGGATGCTGTTGAAGTTAAATCATGTATATCACAAGTATTTGAAGCTATATCATTTGTTTCGCATGGATTCGAAGATAACCCTTCTAATTCGCATTGATTTGAACCTAACTCATGTGTTTCGCTTGGATTTGAAGCTAACTCGTATTTTTCGCTAGTAGTTGCAGCTAAATCATGCATATCACAAGTATTTGAAGCTAAACCATTTGATTCCCATGGTTTTGAAGCCAAGCTTTCTACATCGCATTGACTTGAAGATAAATCATGTGTTTCGCTTGGATTTGAAGATAACTCATTTGTTTCGCATGCTGTTGAAGCTAAATCATGTATATCACAAGTATTTGAAGCTAAACCACTTGCTTCGCATGGATTCGATGATCAGCCTTCTACTTCGCATTGATTTGAGGCTAAATCATGTGTTTCGCTCGGTTTTGAAGCTAACTCGTTTGTTTCGCATGCTGTTGAAGCTAAATCATGTATATCACAAGTATTTGAAGCTAAACCATTTGCTTCGCACGGATTCGAAGATCAGCCTTCTAATTCGCATAGATTTGAAGATAAATCATGTGTTTCGCTTGGATTTGAATATAACTCATTTGTTTCGCATGCTGTTGAAGCTAAATCATGTATATCACAAGTATTTGAATCTAAACCATTTGCTTCGCATGGATTCGAAGATCAGCCTTCTACTTCGCATTGATTTGATGCTAAATCATGTGTTTCGCATGGATTTGAAGCTAACTCGTTTCTTTCGCATGCTGTTGAAGCTAAATCATGTATACCACAAGTATTTGAAGCTATATCATACGTTTCGCATGGATTCCAAGATAACCCTTCTAATTCGCATTGATTTGAAGCTAAATCATGTGTTTCGCATGGATTTGAAGCTAACTCGTTTATTTCGCATGCTGTTGAAGCTAAATCATGTATATCACAAGTATAAGAAGCTAATCCATTTGTTTCGCATGGATTCGAAGATATGCCTACTTCTTCGCATTGTTTTGAAGCTAAATCATGTGTTTCGCATGGATTTGAATATAACTCGTTTGTTTCGGATGCTGTTGAAGCTAAATCATGCATATCACAAGTATTTGAAGCTAAACCATTTGTTTCGCATTTATTCGAAGCTAAGCCTTCTACTTCGCATTGATTTGAGGTTAAATCATGTGTTTCGCTTGGTTTTGAAGCTAACTCGTTTTTTTCGCATGCAGTTGTAGCTAAATCATGTATATCACAAGTATTTGAAGCTAAACCATTTGTTTCGCATGGATTCGAAGATAAGCCTTCTACCTCGTATTGATTTTAATCTAAATCATGTCTTTCGCATGGATTTAAAGGTAACTCGTTTGTTTCGCATGCAGTTGAAGCTGAATCATGTATATCACAAGTATTTGAAGCTAAACTATTCGTTTCGTATGGATTCGAAGTTAACTCGTTTGTTTCGCATACAGTTGAAGCTAAATCACGTATATCACAAGTATTTGCAGCTAAACCATTTGTTTCGCATCGATACGAAGATAACCCTTCTACTTCGCATTGATTTGAAGCTAAATCATGTGTTTCGCATGGATTTGAATCTAACTCGTTAGTTTCGGATGCTGTTGAAGCTAAATCATGTATATCACGAGTATTTGAAGCTATATCATTTGTTTCGCATGGATTCGAAGATAACCCTTCTAATTCGCATTGATTTGAGGCTAAATCATGTGTTTCGCTTGGTTTTGAAGCTAATTCGTTTTTTTCGCATGCAGTTGTATCTAAATCATGTATATCACAAGTATTTGAAGCTATATCATACGTTTCGCATGGATTCCAAGATAACCCATCTAATTCGCATTGATTTGAAGCTAAAACATGTGTTTCGCATGGATTTGAAGCTAACTCGTTTGTTTCGCATCCTGTTGAAGCTAAATCATGTATATCACAAGTATTTGAAGCTATATCATTTGTTTCGCATGGATTCGAAGATAACCCTTCTAATTCGCATTGATTTGAGGCTAAATCATGTGTTTCGCTTGGATTTGAAGACTAACTCGTTTTTTCGCTAGTAGTTGAAGCTAAATCATGCATATCACAAGTATTTGAAGCTAAACCATTTGTTTCGCATTTATTCGAAGCTAAGCCTTCTACTTCGCATTGATTTGAGGCTAAATCATGTGTTTCGCTTGGTTTTGAAGCTAACTCGTTTTTTTCGCATGCAGTTGTAGCCAAATCATGTATATCACAAGTATTTGAAGCTAAACCATTTGTTTCGCATGGATTCGATGATCAGCCTCCTACTTCGCATTGGTTTGATGCTAAATCATGTGTTTCGCATGGATTTGAAGCTAACTCGTTTGTTTCGCATGCTGTTGAAGCTAAATCATGTATATCACAAGTATTTGAATCTAAACCACTTGCTTCGCATGGATTCGATGATCAGCCTCCTACTTCGCATTGGTTTGATGCTAAATCATGTGTTTCGCATGGATTTGAAGCTAACTCGTTTGTTTCGCATGCTGTTGAAGCTAAATCATGTATATCACAAGTATTTGAAGCTATATCATACGTTTCGCATGGATTCCAAGATAACCCTTCTAATTCGCATTGATTTGAAGCTAAATCATGTGTTTCGCATGGATTTGAAGCTACCTCGTTTGTTTCGCATGCTGTTGAAGCTAAATCATGTATATCACAAGTATTTGAAGCTAAACCATTTGTTTCGCATTTATTCGAAGCTAAGCCTTCTACTTCGCATTGATTTGATGCTAAATCATGTGTTTCGCATGGATTTGAAGCTAACTCGTTTGTATCGCATGATGTTGAAGCTAAATCATGTATACCACAAGTATTTGAAACTATATCATACGTTTCGCATGGATTCCAAGATAACCCTTCTAATTCGCATTGATTTGAAGCTAAATCATGTGTTTCGCATGGATTTGAAGCTAACTCGTTTATTTCGCATGCTGTTGAAGCTAAATCATGTATATCACAAGTATAAGAAGCTAATCCATTTGTTACGCATGGATTCGAAGATATGCCTACTTCTTCGCATTGTTTTGAAGCTATATCATGTGTTTCGCATGGATTTGAATCTAACTCGTTTGTTTCGGATGCTGTTGAAGTTAAATCATGTATATCACAAGTATTTGAAGCTATATCATTTGTTTCGCATGGATTCGAAGATAACCCTTCTAATTCGCATTGATTTGAAGCTAAATCATGTGTTTCGCTTGGATTTGAAGCTAACTCGTTTTTTTCGCTAGTAGTTGAAGCTAAATCATGCATATCACAAGTATTTGAAGCTAAACCATTTGATTCCCATGGTTTTGAAGCCAAGCTTTCTACATCGCATTGACTTGAAGATAAATCATGTGTTTCGCATGGATTTGAAGATAACTCATTTGTTTCGCATGCTGTTGAAGCTAAATCATGTATATCACAAGTATTTGAAGCTAAACCACTTGCTTCGCATGGATTCGATGATCAGCCTCCTACTTCGCATTGATTTGATGCTAAATCATGTGTTTCGCATGGATTTAAACCTAACTCGTTTGTTTCGCATGCAGTTGAAGCTGAATCATGTATATCACAAGTATTTGAAGCTGAACTATTCGTTTCGCATGGATTCGAAGATAAGCCTTCCACTTCGCATTGATTTGATGCTAAATCATGTGTTCCGCATGGATTTTAAGCTAACTCGTTTGTTTCGCATGCAGTTGAAGCTAAATCATGTATATCACAAGTATTTGAAGCTAAACCATTTGCTTCGCATGGATTCGAAGATCAGCCTTCTACTTCGCATTGATTTGATGCTAAATCATGTGTTTCGCATGGATTTGAAGCTAACTCGTCTGTTTCGCATGCTGTTGAAGCTAAATCATGTATATCACAAGTATTTGAAGCTATATCATACGTTTCGCATGGATTCCAAGATAACCCTTCTAATTCGCATAGATTTGAAGATAAATCATGTGTTTCGCTTGGATTTGAATATAACTCATTTGTATCGCATGCTGTTGAAGCTAAATCATGTATATCACAAGTATTTGAAGCTAAACCATTTGCTTCGCATGGATTCGAAGATCAGCCTTCTACTTCGCATTGATTTGATGCTAAATCATGTGTTTCGCATGGATTTGAAGCTAACTCGTTTCTTTCGCATGCTGTTGAAGCTAAATCATGTATACCACAAGTATTTGAAGCTATATCATACGTTTCGTGGATTCCAAGATAACCCTTCTAATTCGCATTGATTTGAAGCTAAATCATGTGTTTCGCATGGATTTGAAGCTAACTCGTTTATTTCGCATGCTGTTGAAGCTAAATCATGTATATCACAAGTATAAGAAGCTAATCCATTTGTTTTGCATGGATTCGAAGATATGCCTACTTCTTCGCATTGATTTGAAGCTAAATCTTGTGTTTCGCATGGATTTGAATCTAACTCGTTTGTTTCGGATGCTGTTGAAGTTAAATCATGTATATCACAAGTATTTGAAGCTATATCATTTGTTTCGCATGGATTCGAAGATAACCCTTCTAATTCGCATTGATTTGAACCTAACTCATGTGTTTCGCTTGGATTTGAAGCTAACTCGTTTTTTTCGCTAGTAGTTGCAGCTAAATCATGCATATCACAAGTATTTGAAACAAAACTATTCGTTTCGCATGGATTCGAAGATAAGCCTTCCACTTCGCATTGATTTGATGCTAAATCATGTGTTTCGCAAGGATTTGAAGCTAACTAGTTTGTTTCGCATGCTGTTGAAGCTAACTCAAGTGTATCAAAAGTATTTGGAAGCTAAACCATTTGCTTCGCATGGATTCGAATATCAGCCTTCTACTTCGCATTGATTTGAAGCTAAATCATGTGTTCCGCATGGATTTTAAGCTAACTCGTTTGTTTCGCATGCAGTTGAAGCTAAATCATGTATATCACAAGTATTTGAAGCTAAACCATTTGATTCCCATGGTTTTGAAGCTAAGCTTTCTACTTCGCATTGATTTGAGGCTAAATCATGTGTTTCGCTCGGTTTTGAAGCTAACTCGTTTGTTTCGCATGCTGTTGAAGCTAAATCATTTATATCACAAGTATTTGAAGCTATATCATACGTTTCGCATGGATTCCAAGATAACCCTTCTACTTCGCATTGATTTGAAGCTAAATCATGTGTTTCGCATGGATTTGAAGCTAACTCGTTTGTTTCGCATGCTGTTGAAGCTAAATCATGTATATCACAAGTATTTCAAGCTAAACCATTTGTTACGCATGGATTCGAAGATCTGCCTTCTACTTCGCATTGATTTGATGCTAAATCATGTGTTTCGCATGGATTCGAAGCTAACTCGTTTGTTTCGCATGCTGTTGAAACTAAATCATGTATATCACAAGTATTTGAAGCTATATCATTTGTTTCGCATGGATTCGAAGATTAGCCTTCTGCTTCGCATTGATTAGATGCTAAATCATGTGTTTCGCATGGGTTTGAAGCTAACTCGTTTATCTCGCATGCTGTTGAAGCTAAATCATGTATATCACAAGTATTTGAAGCTAAACCATTTGATTCCCATGGTTTTGAAGCTAAGCTTTCGACTTCGCATTGATTTGAATATAAATCATGTGTTTCGCTTGGGTTTGAAGCTAACTCGTTTATTTCGCATGCTGTTGAAGCTAAATCATGTATATCACAAGTATTTGAAGCTAAACCATTTGCTTCGCATTGATTCGAAGATCAGCCTTCTACTTCGCATTGATTTGATGCTAAATCATGTGTTTCGCATGGATTTGAAGCTAACTCGTCTGTTTCGCATGCTGTTGAAGCTAAATCATATATATCACAAGTATTTGAAGCTATATCATACGTTTCGCATGCATTCCAAGATAACCCTTCTAATTCGCATTGATTTGAAGATAAATCATGTGTTTCGCTTGGATTTGAAGCTAACTCGTTTGTTTCGCATGCTGTTGAAGCTAAATCAAGTGTATCAAAAGTATTTGAAGCTAAACCATTTGCTTCGCATGGATTCGAAGATCAGCCTTCTACTTCGCAATGATTTGAAGCTAAATCATGTGTTCCGCATGGATTTTAAGCTAACTCGTTTGTATCGCATGCAGTTGAAGCTAAATCATGTATATCACAAGTATTTGAAGCTAAACCATTTGTTTCGCATGGATTCGAAGATAAGCCTTCCACTTCGCATTGATTTGATGCTAAATCATGTGTTTCGCAAGGATTTGAAGCTAACTCGTTTGTTTCGCATGCTGTTCAAGCTAACTCAAGTGTATCAAAAGTATTTGGAAGCTAAACCATTTGCTTCGCATGGATTCGAATATCAGCCTTCTACTTCGCATTGATTTGAAGCTAAATCATGTGTTCCGCATGGATTTTAAGCTAACTCGTTTGTTTCGCATGCAGTTGAAGCTAAATCATGTATATCACAAGTATTTGAAGCTAAACCATTTGATTCCCATGGTTTTGAAGCTAAGCTTTCTACTTCGCATTGATTTGAGGCTAAATCATTTGTTTCGCTCGGTTTTGAAGCTAACTCGTTTGTTTCGCATGCTGTTGAAGCTAAATCATTTATATCACAAGTATTTGAAGCTATATCATACGTTTCGCATGGATTCCAAGATAACCCTTCTAATTCGCATTGATTTGAAGCTAAATCATGTGTTTCGCATGGATTTGAAGCTAACTCGTTTGTTTCGCATGCTGTTGAAGCTAAATCATGTATATCACAAGTATTTCAAGCTAAACCATTTGTTACGCATGGATTCGAAGATCTGCCTTCTACTTCGCATTGATTTCATGCTAAATCATGTGTTTCGCATGGATTTGAAGCTAACTCGTTTGTTTCGCATGCTGTTGAAGCTAAATCATGTATATCACAAGTATTTGAAGCTAAACCATTTGTTACGCATGGATTCGAAGATCAGCCTCCTACTTCGCATTGATTTGATGCTAAATCATGTGTTTCGCATGGATTTGAAGCTAACTCGTTTGTTTCGCATGCTGTTGAAGCTAAATCATGTATATCACAAGTATTTGAAGCTAAACCATTTGATTCCCATGGTTTTGAAGCTAAGCTTTCTACTTCGCATTGATTTGAAGCTAAATCATGTGTTTCGCATGGATTTGAAGCTAACTCGATTGTTTCGCATGCTGTTGAAGCTAAATCATATATATCACAAGTATTTGAAGCTAAACCATTTGTTTCGCATTTATTCGAAGCTAAGCCTTCTACTTCGCATTGATTTGAGGCTAAATCATGTGTTTCGCTCGGTTTTGAAGCTAACTCGTTTGTTTCGCATGCTGTTGAAGCTAAATCATGTATATCACAAGTATTTGAAGCTAAACCATTTGTATCGGATGGGATCGAAGATAAGCCTCCTACTTCGCATTGATTTGAAGCTGAATCATGTGTTTCGCATGGATTTGAAGCTAACTCGTTTGTATCGCATGCTGTTGAAGCTAAATCATATATATCACAAGTATTTGAAGCTAAACCATTTGTTTCGCATTTATTCGAAGCTAAGCCTTCTACTTCGCATTGATTTTAATCTAAATCATGTCTTTCGCATGCATGTAAAGGTAACTCGTTTGTTTCGCATGCAGTTGAAGCTGAATCATGTATATCACAAGTATTTGAAGCTAAACTATTCGTTTCGCATGGATTCGAAGTTAACTCGTTTGTTTCGCATACAGTTGAAGCTAAATCACGTATATCACAAGTATTTGCAGCTAAACCATTTGTTTCGCATCGATACGAAGATAACCCTTCTACTTCGCATTGATTTGAAGCTAAATCATGTGTTTCGCATGGATTTGAATCTAACTCGTTTGTTTCGGATGCTGTTGAAGCTAAATCATGTATATCACAAGTATTTGAAGCTATATCAATTGTTTCGCATGGATTCGAAGATAACCCTTCTAATTCGCATTGATTTGAGGCTAAATCATGTGTTTCGCTTGGATTTGAAGCTAACTCGTTTGTTTCGCATGCTGTTGAAGCTAAATCATGTATATCACAAGTATTTCAAGCTAAACCATTTGTTACGCATGGATTCGAAGATCTGCCTTCTACTTCGCATTGATTTCATGCTAAATCATGTGTTTCGCATGGATTTGAAGCTAACTCGTTTGTTTCGCATGCTGTTGAAGCTAAATCATGTATATCACAAGTATTTGAAGCTAAACCATTTGTTACGCATGGATTCGAAGATCAGCCTTCTACTTCGCATTGATTTGATGCTAAATCATGTGTTTCGCATGGATTTGAAGCAAACTCGTTTGTTTCGCATGCTGTTGAAGCTAAATCATGTATATCACAAGTATTTGAAGCTAAACCATTTGTATCGCATGGGATCGAAGATAAGCCTCCTACTTCGCATTGATTTGAATCTAAATCATGTGTTTCGAATGAATTTGAAGCTAACTCGTTTGTTTCGCATGGATTCGAAGATAAGTCTTCCACTTCGCATTGATTTGATGCTAAATCATGTGTTTCGCAAGGATTTGAAGCTAACTCGTTTGTTTCGCATGATGTTGAAGCTAACTCAAGTGTATCAAAAGTATTTGAAGCTAAACCATTTGCTTCGCATGGATTCGAAGATAAGCCTTCTACTTCGCATTGATTTTAATCTAAATCATGTCTTTCGCATGGATTTAAAGCTAACTCGTTTGTTTCGCATGCAGTTGAAGCTGAATCATGTATATCACAAGTATTTGAAGCTAAACCATTTGCTTCGCACGGACTCGAAGATCAGCCTTCTACTTCGCATTGATTTGATGCTAAATCATGTGTTTCGCATGGATTTGAAGCTAACTCGTCTGTTTCGCATGCTGTTGAAGCTAAATCATATATATCACAAGTATTTGAAGCTATATCATACGTTTCGCATGCATTCCAAGATAACCCTTCTAATTCGCATTGATTTGAAGATAAATCATGTGTTTCGCTTGGATTTGAAGCTAACTCGTTTGTTTCGCATGCTGTTGAAGCTAAATCAAGTGTATCAAAAGTATTTGAAGCTAAACCATTTGCTTCGCATGGATTCGAAGATCAGCCTTCTACTTCGCAATGATTTGAAGCTAAATCATGTGTTCCGCATGGATTTTAAGCTAACTCGTTTGTATCGCATGCAGTTGAAGCTAAATCATGTATATCACAAGTATTTGAAGCTAAACCATTTGTTTCGCATGGATTCGAAGATAAGCCTTCTGCTTCGCATTGATTTTAATCTGAATCCTGTGTTTCGCATGGATTTGAAGCTAACTCGTTTGTTTCGCATGCAGTTGAAGCTAAATCATGTATATCACAAGTATTTGCAGCTAAACCATTTGTTACGCATGGATTCGAAGATCGGCCTTCTATTTCGCATTGATTTGAAGCTAAATCATGTGTTTCGCATGGATTTGAAGCTAACTCGTTTGTTTCGCATGCTGTTGAAGCTAAATCACGTATATCACAAGTATTTGCAGCTAAACCATTTGTTTCGCATCGATGCGAAGATAACCCTTCTACTTCGCATTGATTTGAAGCTAAATCATGTGTTTCGCATGGATTTGAAGCTAACTCGTTTGTTTCGCATGATGTTGAAGCTAACTCAAGTGTATCAAAAGTATTTGAAGCTAAACCATTTGCTTCGCATGGATTCGAAGATAAGCCTTCTACTTCGCATTGATTTTAATCTAAATCATGTCTTTCGCATGGATTTAAAGCTAACTCGTTTGTTTCGCATGCAGTTGAAGCTGAATCATGTATATCACAAGTATTTGAAGCTAAACCATTTGCTTCGCACGGACTCGAAGATCAGCCTTCTACTTCGCATTGATTTGATGCTAAATCATGTGTTTCGCATGGATTTGAAGCTAACTCGTCTGTTTCGCATGCTGTTGAAGCTAAATCATATATATCACAAGTATTTGAAGCTATATCATACGTTTCGCATGCATTCCAAGATAACCCTTCTAATTCGCATTGATTTGAAGATAAATCATGTGTTTCGCTTGGATTTGAAGCTAACTCGTTTGTTTCGCATGCTGTTGAAGCTAAATCAAGTGTATCAAAAGTATTTGAAGCTAAACCATTTGCTTCGCATGGATTCGAAGATCAGCCTTCTACTTCGCAATGATTTGAAGCTAAATCATGTGTTCCGCATGGATTTTAAGCTAACTCGTTTGTATCGCATGCAGTTGAAGCTAAATCATGTATATCACAAGTATTTGAAGCTAAACCATTTGTTTCGCATGGATTCGAAGATAAGCCTTCTGCTTCGCATTGATTTTAATCTGAATCCTGTGTTTCGCATGGATTTGAAGCTAACTCGTTTGTTTCGCATGCAGTTGAAGCTAAATCATGTATATCACAAGTATTTGCAGCTAAACCATTTGTTACGCATGGATTCGAAGATCGGCCTTCTATTTCGCATTGATTTGAAGCTAAATCATGTGTTTCGCATGGATTTGAAGCTAACTCGTTTGTTTCGCATGCTGTTGAAGCTAAATCATATATATCACAAGTATTTGAAGCTAAACCATTTGTTTCGCATTTATTCGAAGCTAAGCCTTCTACTTCGCATTGATTTGAGGCTAAATCATGTGTTTCGCTCGGTTTTGAAGCTAACTCGTTTCTTTCGCATGCTGTTGAAGCTAAATCATGTATATCACAAGTATTTGAAGCTAAACCATTTGTATCGGATGGGATCGAAGATAAGCCTCCTACTTCGCATTGATTTGAAGCTAAATCATGTGTTTCGCATGGATTTGAAGCTAACTCGTTTGTATCGCATGCTGTTGAAGCTAAATCATATATATCACAAGTATTTGAAGCTAAACCATTTGTTTCGCATTTATTCGAAGCTAAGCCTTCTACTTCGCATTGATTTTAATCTAAATCATGTCTTTCGCATGCATGTAAAGGTAACTCGTTTGTTTCGCATGCAGTTGAAGCTGAATCATGTATATCACAAGTATTTGAAGCTAAACTATTCGTTTCGCATGGATTCGAAGTTAACTCGTTTGTTTCGCATACAGTTGAAGCTAAATCACGTATATCACAAGTATTTGCAGCTATATCATACGTTTCGCATGGAGTCAAGATAACCCTTCTAATTCGCATAGATTTGAAGATAAATCATGTGTTTCGCTTGGATTTGAAGCTAACTCGTTTGTTTCGCATGCTGTTGAAGCTAAATCATATATATCACAAGTATTTGAAGCTAAACCATTTGTTTCGCATTTATTCGAAGCTAAGCCTTCTACTTCGCATTGATTTGAGGCTAAATCATGTGTTTCGCTCGGTTTTGAAGCTAACTCGTTTGTTTCGCATGCTGTTGAAGCTAAATCATGTATATCACAAGTATTTGAAGCTAAACCATTTGTATCGGATGGGATCGAAGATAAGCCTCCTACTTCGCATTGATTTGAAGCTAAATCATGTGTTTCGCATGGATTTGAAGCTAACTCGTTTGTATCGCATGCTGTTGAAGCTAAATCATATATATCACAAGTATTTGAAGCTAAACCATTTGTTTCGCATTTATTCGAAGCTAAGCCTTCTACTTCGCATTGATTTTAATCTAAATCATGTCTTTCGCATGCATGTAAAGGTAACTCGTTTGTTTCGCATGCAGTTGAAGCTGAATCATGTATATCACAAGTATTTGAAGCTAAACTATTCGTTTCGCATGGATTCGAAGTTAACTCGTTTGTTTCGCATACAGTTGAAGCTAAATCACGTATATCACAAGTATTTGCAGCTAAACCATTTGTTTCGCATCGATACGAAGATAACCCTTCTACTTCGCATTGATTTGAAGCTAAATCATGTGTTTCGCATGGATTTGAATCTAACTCGTTTGTTTCGGATGCTGTTGAAGCTAAATCATGTATATCACAAGTATTTGAAGCTATATCAATTGTTTCGCATGGATTCGAAGATAACCCTTCTAATTCGCATTGATTTGAGGCTAAATCATGTGTTTCGCTTGGATTTGAAGCTAACTCGTTTGTTTCGCATGCTGTTGAAGCTAAATAATGTATATCACAAGTATTTGAAGCTATATCATACGTTTCGCATGGATTCCAAGATAACCCTTCTAATTCGCATAGATTTGAAGATAAATCATGTGTTTCGCTTGGATTTGAATATAACTCATTTGTTTCGCATGCTGTTGAAGCTAAATCATATATATCACAAGTATTTGAAGCTAAACCATTTGTTTCGCATTTATTCGATGCTAAGCCTTCTACTTCGCATTGATTTGAGGCTAAATCATGTGTTTCGCTCGGTTTTGAAGCTAACTCGTTTGTTTCGCATCCTGTTGAAGCTAAATCATGTATATCACAAGTATTTGAAGCTATATCATACGTTTCGCATGGATTCCAAGATAACCCTTCTAATTCGCATAGATTTGAAGATAAATCATGTGTTTCGCTTGGATTTGAAGCTAACTCGTTTGTTTCGCATGCTGTTGAAGCTAAATCATGTATATCACAAGTATTTGAAGCTAAACCATTTGTTACGCATGGATTCGAAGATCAGCCTTCTACTACGCATTGATTTAATGCTAAATCATGTGTTTCGCATGGATTTGAAGCTAACTCGTTTGTTTCGCATGCTGTTGAAGCTAAATCATGTATATCACAAGTATTTGAAGCTATATCATACGTTTCGCATGGATTCCAAGATAAGCCTTCTAATTCGCATTGATTTGAAGCTAAATCATGTGTTTCGCATGGATTTGAAGCTAACTCGTTTGTTTCGCATGCTGTTGAAGCTAAGTCATGTATATCACAAGTATTTCAAGCTAAACCATTTGTTACGCATGGATTCGAAGATCAGCCTTCTACTTCGCATTGATTTCATGCTAAATCATGTGTTTCGCATGGATTTGAAGCTAACTCGTTTGTTTCGCATGCTGTTGAAGCTAAATCATGTATATCACAAGTATTTGAAGCTAAACCACTTGTATCGGATGGGATCGAAGATAAGCCTCCTACTTCGCATTGATTTGAAGCTAAATCATGTGTTTCGCATGCATTTGAAGCTAACTCGTTTGTATCGCATGCTGTTGAAGCTAAATCATATATATCACAAGTATTTGAAGCTAAACCATTTGTTTCGCATTTATTCGAAGCTAAGCCTTCTACTTCGCATTGATTTGAGGCTAAATCATGTGTTTCGCTTGGTTTTGAAGCTAACTCGTTTTTTTCGCATGCAGTTGTAGCTAAATCATGTATATCACAAGTATTTGAAGCTATATCATACGTTTCGCATGGATTCGAAGATAACCCTTCTAATTCGCATAGATTTGAAGATAAATCATGTGTTTCGCTTGGATTTGAATATAACTCATTTGTTTCGCATGCTGTTGAAGCTAAATCATGTATATCACAAGTATTTGAAGCTAAACCATTTGCTTCGCATGGATTCGAAGATCAGCCTTCTACTTCGCATTGATTTGATGCTAAATCATGTGTTTCGCATGGATTTGAAGCTAACTCGTTTCTTTCGCATGCTGTTGAAGCTAAATCATGTATACCACAAGTATTTGAAGCTATATCATACGTTTCGCATGGATTCCAAGATAACCCTTCTAATTCGCATTGATTTGAAGCTAAATCATGTGTTTCGCATGGATTTGAAGCTAACTCGTTTATTTCGCATGCTGTTGAAGCTTAATCATGTATATCACAAGTATAAGAAGCTAATCCATTTGTTTTGCATGGATTCGAAGATATGCCTACTTCTTCGCATTGATTTGATGCTAAATCTTGTGTTTCGCATGGATTTGAATCTAACTCGTTTGTTTCGGATGCTGTTGAAGTTAAATCATGTATATCACAAGTATTTGAAGCTATATCATTTGTTTCGCATGGATTCGAAGATAACCCTTCTAATTCGCATTGATTTGAACCTAACTCATGTGTTTCGCTTGGATTTGAAGCTAACTCGTATTTTTCGCTAGTAGTTGCAGCTAAATCATGCATATCACAAGTATTTGAAGCTAAACCATTTGATTCCCATGGTTTTGAAGCCAAGCTTTCTACATCGCATTGACTTGAAGATAAATCATGTGTTTCGCTTGGATTTGAAGATAACTCATTTGTTTCGCATGCTGTTGAAGCTAAATCATGTATATCACAAGTATTTGAAGCTAAACCACTTGCTTCGCATGGATTCGATGATCAGCCTTCTACTTCGCATTGATTTGAGGCTAAATCATGTGTTTCGCTCGGTTTTGAAGCTAACTCGTTTGTTTCGCATGCTGTTGAAGCTAAATCATGTATATCACAAGTATTTGAAGCTAAACCATTTGCTTCGCACGGATTCGAAGATCAGCCTTCTAATTCGCATAGATTTGAAGATAAATCATGTGTTTCGCTTGGATTTGAATATAACTCATTTGTTTCGCATGCTGTTGAAGCTAAATCATGTATATCACAAGTATTTGAATCTAAACCATTTGCTTCGCATGGATTCGAAGATCAGCCTTCTACTTCGCATTGATTTGATGCTAAATCATGTGTTTCGCATGGATTTGAAGCTAACTCGTTTCTTTCGCATGCTGTTGAAGCTAAATCATGTATACCACAAGTATTTGAAGCTATATCATACGTTTCGCATGGATTCCAAGATAACCCTTCTAATTCGCATTGATTTGAAGCTAAATCATGTGTTTCGCATGGATTTGAAGCTAACTCGTTTATTTCGCATGCTGTTGAAGCTAAATCATGTATATCACAAGTATAAGAAGCTAATCCATTTGTTTCGCATGGATTCGAAGATATGCCTACTTCTTCGCATTGTTTTGAAGCTAAATCATGTGTTTCGCATGGATTTGAATCTAACTCGTTTGTTTCGGATGCTGTTGAAGCTAAATCATGCATATCACAAGTATTTGAAGCTAAACCATTTGTTTCGCATTTATTCGAAGCTAAGCCTTCTACTTCGCATTGATTTGAGGTTAAATCATGTGTTTCGCTTGGTTTTGAAGCTAACTCGTTTTTTTCGCATGCAGTTGTAGCTAAATCATGTATATCACAAGTATTTGAAGCTAAACCATTTGTTTCGCATGGATTCGAAGATAAGCCTTCTACCTCGTATTGATTTTAATCTAAATCATGTCTTTCGCATGGATTTAAAGGTAACTCGTTTGTTTCGCATGCAGTTGAAGCTGAATCATGTATATCACAAGTATTTGAAGCTAAACTATTCGTTTCGTATGGATTCGAAGTTAACTCGTTTGTTTCGCATACAGTTGAAGCTAAATCACGTATATCACAAGTATTTGCAGCTAAACCATTTGTTTCGCATCGATACGAAGATAACCCTTCTACTTCGCATTGATTTGAAGCTAAATCATGTGTTTCGCATGGATTTGAATCTAACTCGTTAGTTTCGGATGCTGTTGAAGCTAAATCATGTATATCACGAGTATTTGAAGCTATATCATTTGTTTCGCATGGATTCGAAGATAACCCTTCTAATTCGCATTGATTTGAGGCTAAATCATGTGTTTCGCTTGGTTTTGAAGCTAATTCGTTTTTTTCGCATGCAGTTGTATCTAAATCATGTATATCACAAGTATTTGAAGCTATATCATACGTTTCGCATGGATTCCAAGATAACCCATCTAATTCGCATTGATTTGAAGCTAAAACATGTGTTTCGCATGGATTTGAAGCTAACTCGTTTGTTTCGCATCCTGTTGAAGCTAAATCATGTATATCACAAGTATTTGAAGCTATATCATTTGTTTCGCATGGATTCGAAGATAACCCTTCTAATTCGCATTGATTTGAGGCTAAATCATGTGTTTCGCTTGGATTTGAAGACTAACTCGTTTTTTCGCTAGTAGTTGAAGCTAAATCATGCATATCACAAGTATTTGAAGCTAAACCATTTGTTTCGCATTTATTCGAAGCTAAGCCTTCTACTTCGCATTGATTTGAGGCTAAATCATGTGTTTCGCTTGGTTTTGAAGCTAACTCGTTTTTTTCGCATGCAGTTGTAGCCAAATCATGTATATCACAAGTATTTGAAGCTAAACCATTTGTTTCGCATGGATTCGATGATCAGCCTCCTACTTCGCATTGGTTTGATGCTAAATCATGTGTTTCGCATGGATTTGAAGCTAACTCGTTTGTTTCGCATGCTGTTGAAGCTAAATCATGTTTATCACAAGTATTTGAATCTAAACCACTTGCTTCGCATGGATTCGATGATCAGCCTCCTACTTCGCATTGGTTTGATGCTAAATCATGTGTTTCGCATGGATTTGAAGCTAACTCGTTTGTTTCGCATGCTGTTGAAGCTAAATCATGTATATCACAAGTATTTGAAGCTATATCATACGTTTCGCATGGATTCCAAGATAACCCTTCTAATTCGCATTGATTTGAAGCTAAATCATGTGTTTCGCATGGATTTGAAGCTACCTCGTTTGTTTCGCATGCTGTTGAAGCTAAATCATGTATATCACAAGTATTTGAAGCTAAACCATTTGTTTCGCATTTATCCGAAGCTAAGCCTTCTACTCCGCATTGATTTGATGCTAAATCATGTGTTTCGCATGGATTTGAAGCTAACTCGTTTGTATCGCATGATGTTGAAGCTAAATCATGTATACCACAAGTATTTGAAACTATATCATACGTTTCGCATGGATTCCAAGATAACCCTTCTAATTCGCATTGATTTGAAGCTAAATCATGTGTTTCGCATGGATTTGAAGCTAACTCGTTTATTTCGCATGCTGTTGAAGCTAAATCATGTATATCACAAGTATAAGAAGCTAATCCATTTGTTACGCATGGATTCGAAGATATGCCTACTTCTTCGCATTGTTTTGAAGCTAAATCATGTGTTTCGCATGGATTTGAATCTAACTCGTTTGTTTCGGATGCTGTTGAAGTTAAATCATGTATATCACAAGTATTTGAAGCTATATCATTTGTTTCGCATGGATTCGAAGATAACCCTTCTAATTCGCATTGATTTGAAGCTAAATCATGTGTTTCGCTTGGATTTGAAGCTAACTCGTTTTTTTCGCTAGTAGTTGAAGCTAAATCATGCATATCACAAGTATTTGAAGCTAAACCATTTGATTCCCATGGTTTTGAAGCCAAGCTTTCTACATCGCATTGACTTGAAGATAAATCATGTGTTTCGCATGGATTTGAAGATAACTCATTTGTTTCGCATGCTGTTGAAGCTAAATCATGTATATCACAAGTATTTGAAGCTAAACCACTTGCTTCGCATGGATTCGATGATCAGCCTCCTACTTCGCATTGATTTGATGCTAAATCATGTGTTTCGCATGGATTTAAAGCTAACTCGTTTGTTTCGCATGCAGTTGAAGCTGAATCATGTATATCACAAGTATTTGAAGCTGAACTATTCGTTTCCCATGGATTCGAAGATAAGCCTTCCACTTCGCATTGATTTGATGCTAAATCATGTGTTCCGCATGGATTTTAAGCTAACTCGTTTGTTTCGCATGCAGTTGAAGCTAAATCATGTATATCACAAGTATTTGAAGCTAAACCATTTGCTTCGCATGGATTCGAAGATCAGCCTTCTACTTCGCATTGATTTGATGCTAAATCATGTGTTTCGCATGGATTTGAAGCTAACTCGTTTCTTTCGCATGCTGTTGAAGCTAAATCATGTATACCACAAGTATTTGAAGCTATATCATACGTTTCGCATGGATTCCAAGATAACCCTTCTAATTCGCATTGATTTGAAGCTAAATCATGTGTTTCGCATGGATTTGAAGCTAACTCGTTTATTTCGCATGCTGTTGAAGCTAAATCATGTATATCACAAGTATAAGAAGCTAATCCATTTGTTTTGCATGGATTCGAAGATATGCCTACTTCTTCGCATTGATTTGAAGCTAAATCTTGTGTTTCGCATGGATTTGAATCTAACTCGTTTGTTTCGGATGCTGTTGAAGTTAAATCATGTATATCACAAGTATTTGAAGCTATATCATTTGTTTCGCATGGATTCGAAGATAACCCTTCTAATTCGCATTGATTTGAACCTAACTCATGTGTTTCGCTTGGATTTGAAGCTAACTCGTTTTTTTCGCTAGTAGTTGCAGCTAAATCATGCATATCACAAGTATTTGAAGCTAAACCATTTGATTCCCATGGTTTTGAAGCCAATCTTTCTACATCGCATTGACTTGAAGATAAATCATGTGTTTCGCTTGGATTTGAAGATAACTCATTTGTTTCGCATGCTGTTGAAGCTAAATCATGTATATCACAAGTATTTGAAGCTAAACCACTTGCTTCGCATGGATTCGATGATCAGCCTTCTACTTCGCATTGATTTGAGGCTAAATCATGTGTTTCGCTCGGTTTTGAAGCTAACTCGTTTGTTTCGCATGCTGTTGAAGCTAAATCATGTATACCACAAGTATTTGAAGCTATATCATACGTTTCGCATGGATTCCAAGATAACCCTTCTAATTCGCATTGATTTGAAGCTAAATCATGTGTTTCGCATGGATTTGAAGCTAACTCGTTTATTTCGCATGCTGTTGAAGTTAAATCATGTATATCACAAGTATTTGAAGCTATATCATTTGTTTCGCATGGATTCGAAGATAACCCTTCTAATTCGCATTGATTTGAAGCTAAATCATGTGTTTCGCTTGGATTTGAAGCTAACTCGTTTTTTTCGCTAGTAGTTGAAGCTAAATCATGCGTATCACAAGTATTTGAAGCTAAACCATTTGATTGCCATGGTTTTGAAGCCAAGCTTTCTACATCGCATTGACTTGAAGATAAATCATGTGTTTCGCTTGGATTTGAAGATAACTCATTTGTTTCGCATGCTGTTGAAGCTAAATCATGTATATCACAAGTATTTGAAGCTAAACCACTTGCTTCGCATGGATTCGATGATCAGCCTCCTACTTCGCATTGATTTGATGCTAAATCATGTGTTTCGCATGGATTTGAAGCTAACTCGTTTGTTTCGCATGCTGTTGAAGCTAAATCATGTATATCACAAGTATTTGAAGCTATATCATACGTTTCGCATGGATTCCAAGATAACCCTTCTAATTCGCATAGATTTAAAGATAAATCATGTGTTTCGCATGGATTTGAATATAACTCATTTGTTTCGCATGCTGTTGAAGCTAAATCATGTATATCACAAGTATTTGAAGCTAAACCATTTGTATCGCATGGGATCGAAGATAAGCCTCCTACTTCGCATTGATTTGAAGCCAAATCGTGTGTTTCGCATGGATTTGAAGCTAACTCGTTTGTTTCGCATGCTGTTGAAGCTAAATCATATATATCACAAGTATTTGAAGCTAAGCCATTTGTTTCGCATTTATTCGGAGCTAAGCCTTCTACTTCGCATTGATTTGAGGCTAAATCATGTGTTTCGCTCGGTTTTGAAGCTAACTCGTTTGTTTCGCATGCTGTTGAAGCTAAATCATGTATATCACAAGTATTTGAAGCTAAACCACTTGCTTCGCATGGATTCGATGATCAGCCTTCTACTTCGCATTGATTTGAGGCTAAATCATGTGTTTCGCTCGGTTTTGAAGCTAACTCGTTTGTTTCGCATGCTGTTGAAGCTAAATCATGTATATCACAAGTATTTGAAGCTAAACCATTTGCTTCGCATGGATTCGAAGATCAGCCTTCTACTTCGCATTGATTTAATGCTAAATCATGTGTTTCGCATGGATTTGAAGCTAACTCGTTTGTTTCGCATGCTGTTGAAGCTAAATCATGTATACCACAAGTATTTGAAGCTATATCATACGTTTCGCATGGATTCCAAGATAACCCTTCTAATTCGCATTGATTTGAAGCTAAAGCATGTGTTTCGCATGGATTTGAAGCTAACTCGTTTATTTCGCATGCTGTTGAAGCTAAATCATGTATATCACAAGTATAAGAAGCCAATCCATTTGTTTCGCATGGATTCGAATATATGCCTACTTCTTCGCATTGTTTTGAAGCTAAATCATGTGTTTCGCATGGATTTGAATCTAACTCGTTTGTTTCGGATGCTGTTGAAGCTAAATCATGCATATCACAAGTATTTGAAGCTAAACCATTTGTTTCGCATTTATTCGAAGCTAAGCCTTCTACTTCGCATTGATTTGAGGTTAAATCATGTGTTTCGCTTGGTTTTGAAGCTAACTCGTTTTTTTCGCATGCAGTTGTAGCAAAATCATGTATATCACAAGTATTTGAAGCTAAACCATTTGTTTCGCATGGATTCGAAGATAAGCCTTCTACCTCGTATTGATTTTAATCTAAATCATGTCTTTCGCATGGATTTAAAGGTAACTCGTTTGTTTCGCATGCAGTTGAAGCTGAATCATGTATATCACAAGTATTTGAAGCTAAACTATTCGTTTCGTATGGATTCGAAGTTAACTCGTTTGTTTCGCATACAGTTGAAGCTAAATCACGTATATCACAAGTATTTGCAGCTAAACC
Organism: Megalopta genalis; assembly: GCF_051020955.1. NCBI lineage: Eukaryota > Metazoa > Arthropoda > Insecta > Hymenoptera > Halictidae > Megalopta > Megalopta genalis. The sequence goes on along the minus strand of NW_027477715.1, from coordinate 6,052 downwards.
ATTTGTTTCGCATCGATACGAAGATAACCCTTCTACTTCGCATTGATTTGAAGCTAAATCATGTGTTTCGCATGGATTTGAATCTAACTCGTTAGTTTCGGATGCTGTTGAAGCTAAATCATGTATATCACAAGTATTTGAAGCTATATCATTTGTTTCGCATGGATTCGAAGATAACCCTTCTAATTCGCATTGATTTGAGGCTAAATCATGTGTTTCGCTTGGTTTTGAAGCTAATTCGTTTTTTTCGCATGCAGTTGTATCTAAATCATGTATATCACAAGTATTTGAAGCTATATCATACGTTTCGCATGGATTCCAAGATAACCCATCTAATTCGCATTGATTTGAAGCTAAAACATGTGTTTCGCATGGATTTGAAGCTAACTCGTTTGTTTCGCATCCTGTTGAAGCTAAATCATGTATATCACAAGTATTTGAAGCTATATCATTTGTTTCGCATGGATTCGAAGATAACCCTTCTAATTCGCATTGATTTGAGGCTAAATCATGTGTTTCGCTTGGATTTGAAGACTAACTCGTTTTTTCGCTAGTAGTTGAAGCTAAATCATGCATATCACAAGTATTTGAAGCTAAACCATTTGTTTCGCATTTATTCGAAGCTAAGCCTTCTACTTCGCATTGATTTGAGGCTAAATCATTTGTTTCGCTTGGATTTGAATATAACTCATTTGTTTCGCATGCTGTTGAAGCTAAATCATGTATATCACAAGTATTTGAAGCTAAACCATTTGCTTCGCATGGATTCGAAGATCAGCCTTCTACTTCGCATTGATTTGATGCTAAATCATGTGTTTCGCATGGATTTGAAGCTAACTCGTTTCTTTCGCATGCTGTTGAAGCTAAATCATGTATACCACAAGTATTTGAAGCTATATCATACGTTTCGCATGGATTCCAAGATAACCCTTCTAATTCGCATTGATTTGAAGCTAAATCATGTGTTTCGCATGGATTTGAAGCTAACTCGTTTATTTCGCATGCTGTTGAAGCTAAATCATGTATATCACAAGTATAAGAAGCTAATCCATTTGTTTCGCATGGATTCGAAGATATGCCTTCTTCTTCGCATTGATTTGAAGCTAAATCTTGTGTTTCGCATGGATTTGAATCTAACTCGTTTGTTTCGGATGCTGTTGAAGTTAAATCATGTATATCACAAGTATTTGAAGCTATATCATTTGTTTCGCATGGATTCGAAGATAACCCTTCTAATTCGCATTGATTTGAACCTAACTCATGTGTTTCGCTTGGATTTGAAGCTAACTCGTTTTTTTCGCTAGTAGTTGCAGCTAAATCATGCATATCACAAGTATTTGAAGCTAAACCATTTGATTCCCATGGTTTTGAAGCCAATCTTTCTACATCGCATTGACTTGAAGATAAATCATGTGTTTCGCTTGGATTTGAAGATAACTCATTTGTTTCGCAAACTGTTGAAGCTAAATCATGTATATCACAAGTATTTGAAGCTAAACCACTTGCTTCGCATGGATTCGATGATCAGCCTTCTACTTCGCATTGATTTGAGGCTAAATCATGTGTTTCGCTCGGTTTTGAAGCTAACTCGTTTGTTTCGCATGCTGTTGAAGCTAAATCATGTATACCACAAGTATTTGAAGCTATATCATACGTTTCGCATGGATTCCAAGATAACCCTTCTAATTCGCATTGATTTGAAGCTAAATCATGTGTTTCGCATGGATTTGAAGCTAACTCGTTTATTTCGCATGCTGTTGAAGTTAAATCATGTATATCACAAGTATTTGAAGCTATATCATTTGTTTCGCATGGATTCGAAGATAACCCTTCTAATTCGCATTGATTTGAAGCTAAATCATGTGTTTCGCTTGGATTTGAAGCTAACTCGTTTTTTTCGCTAGTAGTTGAAGCTAAATCATGCGTATCACAAGTATTTGAAGCTAAAGCATTTGATTGCCATGGTTTTGAAGCCAAGCTTTCTACATCGCATTGACTTGAAGATAAATCATGTGTTTCGCTTGGATTTGAAGATAACTCATTTGTTTCGCATGCTGTTGAAGCTAAATCATGTATATCACAAGTATTTGAAGCTAAACCACTTGCTTCGCATGGATTCGATGATCAGCCTCCTACTTCGCATTGATTTGATGCTAAATCATGTGTTTCGCATGGATTTGAAGCTAACTCGTTTGTTTCGCATGCTGTTGAAGCTAAATCATGTATATCACAAGTATTTGAAGCTATATCATACGTTTCGCATGGATTCCAAGATAACCCTTCTAATTCGCATAGATTTGAAGATAAATCATGTGTTTCGCATGGATTTGAATCTAACTCGTTTGTTTCGGATGCTGTTGAAGTTAAATCATGTATATCACAAGTATTTGAAGCTAAATCATGTGTTTCGCATGGATTTGAAGCTAACTCGTTTATTTCGCATGCTGTTGAAGCTAAATCATGTATATCACAAGTATAAGAAGCTAATCCATTTGTTTCGCATGGATTCGAAGATATGCCTTCTTCTTCGCATTGATTTGAAGCTAAATCTTGTGTTTCGCATGGATTTGAATCTAACTCGTTTGTTTCGGATGCTGTTGAAGTTAAATCATGTATATCACAAGTATTTGAAGCTATATCATTTGTTTCGCATGGATTCGAAGATAACCCTTCTAATTCGCATTGATTTGAACCTAACTCATGTGTTTCGCTTGGATTTGAAGCTAACTCGTTTTTTTCGCTAGTAGTTGCAGCTAAATCATGCATATCACAAGTATTTGAAGCTAAACCATTTGATTCCCATGGTTTTGAAGCCAATCTTTCTACATCGCATTGACTTGAAGATAAATCATGTGTTTCGCTTGGATTTGAAGATAACTCATTTGTTTCGCAAGCTGTTGAAGCTAAATCATGTATATCACAAGTATTTGAAGCTAAACCACTTGCTTCGCATGGATTCGATGATCAGCCTTCTACTTCGCATTGATTTGAGGCTAAATCATGTGTTTCGCTCGGTTTTGAAGCTAACTCGTTTGTTTCGCATGCTGTTGAAGCTAAATCATGTATACCACAAGTATTTGAAGCTATATCATACGTTTCGCATGGATTCCAAGATAACCCTTCTAATTCGCATTGATTTGAAGCTAAAATCATGTGTTTCGCATGGATTTGAAGCTAACTCGTTTATTTCGCATGCTGTTGAAGTTAAATCATGTATATCACAAGTATTTGAAGCTATATCATTTGTTTCGCATGGATTCGAAGATAACCCTTCTAATTCGCATTGATTTGAAGCTAAATCATGTGTTTCGCTTGGATTTGAAGCTAACTCGTTTTTTTCGCTAGTAGTTGAAGCTAAATCATGCGTATCACAAGTATTTGAAGCTAAACCATTTGATTGCCATGGTTTTGAAGCCAAGCTTTCTACATCGCATTGACTTGAAGATAAATCATGTGTTTCGCTTGGATTTGAAGATAACTCATTTGTTTCGCATGCTGTTGAAGCTAAATCATGTATATCACAAGTATTTGAAGCTAAACCACTTGCTTCGCATGGATTCGATGATCAGCCTCCTACTTCGCATTGATTTGATGCTAAATCATGTGTTTCGCATGGATTTGAAGCTAACTCGTTTGTTTCGCATGCTGTTGAAGCTAAATCATGTATATCACAAGTATTTGAAGCTATATCATACGTTTCGCATGGATTCCAAGATAACCCTTCTAATTCGCATAGATTTGAAGATAAATCATGTGTTTCGCATGGATTTGAATCTAACTCGTTTGTTTCGGATGCTGTTGAAGTTAAATCATGTATATCACAAGTATTTGAAGCTATATCATTTGTTTCGCATGGATTCGAAGATAACCCTTCTAATTCGCATTGATTTGAACCTAACTCATGTGTTTCGCTTGGATTTGAAGCTAACTCGTTTTTTTTCGCTAGTAGTTGCAGCTAAATCATGCATATCACAAGTATTTGAAGCTAAACCATTTGATTCCCATGGTTTTGAAGCCAATCTTTCTACATCGCATTGACTTGAAGATAAATCATGTGTTTCGCTTGGATTTGAAGATAACTCATTTGTTTCGCATGCTGTTGAAGCTAAATCATGTATATCACAAGTATTTGAAGCTAAACCACTTGCTTCGCATGGATTCGATGATCAGCCTTCTACTTCGCATTGATTTGAGGCTAAATCATGTGTTTCGCTCGGTTTTGAAGCTAACTCGTTTGTTTCGCATGCTGTTGAAGCTAAATCATGTATACCACAAGTATTTGAAGCTATATCATACGTTTCGCATGGATTCCAAGATAACCCTTCTAATTCGCATTGATTTGAAGCTAAATCATGTGTTTCGCATGGATTTGAAGCTAACTCGTTTATTTCGCATGCTGTTGAAGTTAAATCATGTATATCACAAGTATTTGAAGCTATATCATTTGTTTCGCATGGATTCGAAGATAACCCTTCTAATTCGCATTGATTTGAAGCTAATCATGTGTTTCGCTTGGATTTGAAGCTAACTCGTTTTTTTCGCTAGTAGTTGAAGCTAAATCATGCGTATCACAAGTATTTGAAGCTAAACCATTTGATTGCCATGGTTTTGAAGCCAAGCTTTCTACATCGCATTGACTTGAAGATAAATCATGTGTTTCGCTTGGATTTGAAGATAACTCATTTGTTTCGCATGCTGTTGAAGCTAAATCATGTATATCACAAGTATTTGAAGCTAAACCACTTGCTTCGCATGGATTCGATGATCAGCCTCCTACTTCGCATTGATTTGATGCTAAATCATGTGTTTCGCATGGATTTGAAGCTAACTCGTTTGTTTCGCATGCTGTTGAAGCTAAATCATGTATATCACAAGTATAAGAAGCTAATCCATTTGTTTTGCATGGATTCGAAGATATGCCTACTTCTTCGCATTGATTTGAAGCTAAATCTTGTGTTTCGCATGGATTTGAATCTAACTCGTTTGTTTCGGATGCTGTTGAAGTTAAATCATGTATATCACAAGTATTTGAAGCTATATCATTTGTTTCGCATGGATTCGAAGATAACCCTCCTAATTCGCATTGATTTGAACCTAACTCATGTGTTTCGCTTGGATTTGAAGCTAACTCGTTTTTTTCGCTAGTAGTTGCAGCTAAATCATGCATATCACAAGTATTTGAAGCTAAACCATTTGATTCCCATGGTTTTGAAGCCAATCTTTCTACATCGCATTGACTTGAAGATAAATCATGTGTTTCGCTTGGATTTGAAGATAACTCATTTGTTTCGCATGCTGTTGAAGCTAAATCATGTATATCACAAGTATTTGAAGCTAAACCACTTGCTTCGCATGGATTCGATGATCAGCCTTCTACTTCGCATTGATTTGAGTCTAAATCATGTGTTTCGCTCGGTTTTGAAGCTAACTCGTTTGTTTCGCATGCTGTTGAAGCTAAATCATGTATACCACAAGTATTTGAAGCTATATCATACGTTTCGCATGGATTCCAAGATAACCCTTCTAATTCGCATTGATTTGAAGCTAAATCATGTGTTTCGCATGGATTTGAAGCTAACTCGTTTATTTCGCATGCTGTTGAAGTTAAATCATGTATATCACAAGTATTTGAAGCTATATCATTTGTTTCGCATGGATTCGAAGATAACCCTTCTAATTCGCATTGATTTGAAGCTAAATCATGTGTTTCGCTTGGATTTGAAGCTAACTCGTTTTTTTCGCTAGTAGTTGAAGCTAAATCATGCGTATCACAAGTATTTGAAGCTAAACCATTTGATTGCCATGGTTTTGAAGCCAAGCTTTCTACATCGCATTGACTTGAAGATAAATCATGTGTTTCGCTTGGATTTGAAGATAACTCATTTGTTTCGCATGCTGTTGAAGCTAAATCATGTATATCACAAGTATTTGAAGCTAAACCACTTGCTTCGCATGGATTCGATGATCAGCCTCCTACTTCGCATTGATTTGATGCTAAATCATGTGTTTCGCATGGATTTGAAGCTAACTCGTTTGTTTCGCATGCTGTTGA
>NW_027477714.1:0-59375 GCF_051020955.1 Megalopta genalis | reverse complement strand
ATGCGAAACAAACGAGATAGCTTCAAATCCATGCTAAACACATGATTTAGCTTCAAATCCAAGCGAAACGCATGATTCAGCTTCAAATCAATGCGAAGTGGAAGGCTTAGCTTCAAATCCATGCGGAACGAATGATTTATCTTCAAACACTTGCACATATAAGTGATATAGCTTCAAATGTATGCGAAACAAACAAGTTAGCTTCAAATACATGCAAAACACATGACTTAGCTTCAAATCAATGCGAAATAGAAGGCTTGGCTACAAATCCATGCGACACAAATGATTTAGCTTCAAATACTTGCGATATAAATGATATAGCTTCAAACATATGCGAAACAAACGAGTTAGCTTCAAATCCATGCGGAACGAATGATTTAGCTTCAAACACTTGCACATATAAGTGATATAGCTTCAAATGCATGCGAAACAAACGAGTTAGCTTCAAATACATGCGAAACATATGATTTAGCTTCAAATCAATGCGAAGTAGAATGCTTATTTTCAAATCGAAGCGAAACACATGATTTATCTTCAAATCAATGCGATGTAGAAGGCTTAGCTTCAAATCAATGCGAAACAAATTGTTTAGCTTCAAATACTTGTGATATACTTGATTTAGCTTCAACTGCAGGCGAAACAAACGAGTTAGCTCCAAATCCATGCGAAACACATGAGTTAGCTTCAAATCAATGTGGTGTGGAAGGTTTATCTTCGCATGCATGCGAAAGAAATGGTTTAGCTTCAAATAATTGTGATATACATTATTTAGCTACAACTGCTAGCGAGATAAATGAATTGGCTTCAAATCCAAGCGAGACACTTGATTTAGCTTCAATAACTTGCGACTATAAGTGATATGTCTTCAAATGCAGGCGAAACAAACGAGTAAGATTCAAATCCAATCAAAACACATGATATAGCATCAAATTCATGCGAAACACATGGTTTAGCATAATTTTCATGCGAAACAAATGGTTTAGCTTCTAATTCTTATGATATACATGATTTAGCTTCAACAGCATCCAAAATATACGAGTTAGCTTCAATTCGAAGCGATACATTTGATTTAGCTTCAAATCAATGCGAAGTAGAAGGCCTAGCTGCTAATCCATGCGACAGAAATGATTTAGGTTCAGATAGTTGCGATATAAGTGATATACTTTGAAATGCAGGCGAAACAAATGAGTTAGCTTAAAATCCATGCGAAGCACATGATTTCGCTTCAAATCAAAGCGAAGTAGATGGCTTAGCTTAAAATGCATGCGAAACAAATGATTTAGCTTCAAATACTTGAGCTTTAAATGAAATAGCTTCAAATGCAGGCGAAAAAACGAGATTGCTTCAAATCCCTGCGGGACCAATGATATAGCTTCAAATCAATGCAAAAAAAAAGATTTAGATTCAAATCATAGAAAAGTAGATGACTCATCTTCAAATCCATGCGAAACAAATGGTTTAGCTTCAACTACTTGTGATATACATGGTTTAGCTTCAACTGCATGCGTAACGAACGAGTTAGCTTAAAATCCATTCGAAAAACGTAATTTAGCTTCAAATCAATGCCAAGTAGAAGGCTTATCTAAGCATCCATACGAAACAAATGGTTTAGCTTCAAATACTTCTGATGTACATGATTTAGCTTCAACTGCATGCGAAAAAAACGAGTTAGCTTAAAATCCAAGCGAAACACATGATTTAGTTTCAAATCAATGCGATGTAGAAGGCTTAGCTTCAAATCAATGCGAATCGTATGTTTTAGCTTCAAACACTTGTGATATACATGATTTAGCTTCAAGTGCATGCGAAACAAACAAGTTAGCTTCAAATCCATGCGAAACACATGATTTAGCTTGAAATCAATGCGAAGTTGAAGGCTTATCTTCAAATACATGCGAAACACATGATTTAGCTTCAAATAATCGCGTTAGAAATGAAATAGCTTCAAATGCATGCGAAACAAACGAGTTAGCTTAAAATCCATTCGAAACACATGGTTTAGATTCAAATCAATGCGAAGTAGAAGACTTAGCTTCAAATCCATGCGAAACAAATGGTTTAGCTTCAAATACTTGTGATATACATGATTTAGCTTCAACTGCATGCGAAACAGACTTGTTAGCTTCTAATCCAAGCGAAACAAATGATTCAACTTCAAATCAATGCGAAGTAGAAGGCTCATCTTCGAATCCTCACGAAACAGATGGTTTAGCTTCAAATACTTGTGATATACGTGATTTATCTTCAACGGCATGCGGAACAAACGAGATAGCTTCAAATCCATGCGAAACACATGATTTAGCTTCAAATTCATTCTAAACACATGGTTTAGCACAATATTCTTGCTAATCAAATGGTTCAGTTTCAAATACTTGTGATATACGTGATTTAGCTTCAACTACATGCGAAACAAACGAGTTAGCTTCAAATCCAAGCGAAACGCATGATTCAGCTTCAAATCAATGCGAAGTGGAAGGCTAAGCTTCAAATCCATGCGGAACGAATGATTTAGCTTCAAATGCTTGAGATATAAATGATATAGCTTCAAACACATGCGAAACAAACAAGTTAGCTTCAAATCCATGCGACACAATAGATTTAGTTTCAAATACTTGCGATATAAGTGATATAGCTTCAAACACATGCGAAACAAACGAGTTAACTTCAAATCCATGCTAAACACATGATTTAGCTTCAAATTCATTCGAAATAGAAGGCTTGGCTACAAATCCATGCGACACAAATGATTTAGCTTCAAATACTTGCGATATAAATGATATAGCTTCAAACGCATGCGAAACAAACGAGTTAGCTTCAAATCCATGCGACACAAATGATTTAGCTTCAAATGCTTGCGATATAAGTGATATAGCTTCAAACGCATGCGAAACAAACGAGTTAGATTCAAATCCATGCGAAACACATGATTTCGATTCAAATCAATGCGAAGTAGAATGCTTAGCTTCAAATCCATGCGAAACACATGATTTAGCTTCAAATAATTGTGATATACATGATTTAGCTTCAACAGCATGCGAAACAAACGATTTAGCATCAAATCTATGCTAAACACATGATTTAGCTACAAATGAGTGCGAAACAAATGGTTTTGCTTCAAACACCTGTGATATACATGATTTTGCTTCAACTGCATGCGAACCAAACGAGTTAGCTTTAAATGCATGCGAAACACATGATTTAGCTCCAAATCAATACGATGTAGAAGGCTTAGCATCAAATCCATGGGAATCTAATGGTTAGCTTCAAATTATTCTGATATACATGACTTAGCTTCAACTTCATGTGAAACAAATTATTTAGCTTCAAATCCATGCGAAACACATGATTTAGCTTCAAATCAATGCGAAGTAGAAGGCTTATCTTCGAATCCACGCGAAACAAATGGTTTAGCTTCAAATGTTTGAGATATAAATGATTTAGCTTCAAATGCTTGAGATATAAATGATTTAGCTTCAATTGCATGCGAAACAAAGGAGTTAGATTCAAATCCTAGCGAAACACATGACTTAGCTTCAAATCAGTGCGAAGTAGATGGCTTAGCATCAAATCCATGCAAAATAAATGAGTTAGCTTCAAATACTTGTGATATGTATGAAATAGTTTGAAATGCATGCGAAACAAACAAGTTTGTTTCAAATCCAAACTAAAAACATGACTTAGTATGAAGTCAACACGAAGTTTAAGGCTCAGCTGCAAATCCAAGCGACGCGGATGATTTAGCTTCACATACTTGTGAATATAAGTGTTATAGCTTGAAATGCAGGCGAAACAAACGAGCTAGCTTCAAATCTATGCGAAACACATGACTTAGCTTCAAATCAATGTAAAGTAGAAGGCTTAGCTTCAAATCCAAGCGAAACAAATTGTTTATCTTCAAATCAATGCGAAGTAGAAGGCGTAGCTTCAAATCCAAGCGAAACAAATGATTCAACTTCAAATCAATGCGAAGTAGAAGGCTCATCTTCGAATCCTCACGAAACAGATGGTTTAGCTTCAAATACTTGTGATATACGTGATTTAGCTTCAACAGCATGCGAAACAAACGAGATAGCTTCAAATCCATGCTAAACACATGATTTAGCTTCAAATCCAAGCGAAACGCATGATTCAGCTTCAAATCAATGCGAAGTGGAAGGCTTAGCTTCAAATCCATGCGGAACGAATGATTTATCTTCAAACACTTGCACATATAAGTGATATAGCTTCAAATGTATGCGAAACAAACAAGTTAGCTTCAAATACATGCAAAACACATGACTTAGCTTCAAATCAATGCGAAATAGAAGGCTTGGCTACAAATCCATGCGACACAAATGATTTAGCTTCAAATACTTGCGATATAAATGATATAGCTTCAAACATATGCGAAACAAACGAGTTAGCTTCAAATCCATGCGGAACGAATGATTTAGCTTCAAACACTTGCACATATAAGTGATATAGCTTCAAATGCATGCGAAACAAACGAGTTAGCTTCAAATACATGCGAAACATATGATTTAGCTTCAAATCAATGCGAAGTAGAATGCTTATTTTCAAATCGAAGCGAAACACATGATTTATCTTCAAATCAATGCGATGTAGAAGGCTTAGCTTCAAATCAATGCGAAACAAATTGTTTAGCTTCAAATACTTGTGATATACTTGATTTAGCTTCAACTGCAGGCGAAACAAACGAGTTAGCACCAAATCCATGCGAAACACATGATTTAGCTTCAAATCAATGTGGTGTGGAAGGTTTATCTTCGCATGCATGCGAAAGAAATGGTTTAGCTTCAAATAATTGTGATATACATTATTTAGCTACATCTGCTAGCGAGATAAATGAATTGACTTCAAATCCAAGCGAGACACTTGATTTAGCTTCAATAACTTGCGACTATAAGTGATATGTCTTCAAATGCAGGCGAAACAAACGAGTAAGATTCAAATCCAATCAAAACACATGATATAGCATCAAATTCATGCGAAACACATGGTTTAGCATAATTTTCATGCGAAACAAATGGTTTAGCTTCTAATTCTTATGATATACATGATTTAGCTTCAACAGCATCCAAAATATACGAGTTAGCTTCAATTCGAAGCGATACATTTGATTTAGCTTCAAATCAATGCGAAGTAGAAGGCCTAGCTGCTAATCCATGCGACAGAAATGATTTAGGTTCAGATAGTTGCGATATAAGTGATATACTTTGAAATGCAGGCGAAACAAATGAGTTAGCTTAAAATCCATGCGAAGCACATGATTTCGCTTCAAATCAAAGCGAAGTAGATGGCTTAGCTTAAAATGCATGCGAAACAAATGATTTAGCTTCAAATACTTGAGCTTTAAATGAAATAGCTTCAAATGCAGGCGAAAAAACGAGATTGCTTCAAATCCCTGCGGGACCAATGATATAGCTTCAAATCAATGCAAAAAAAAAGATTTAGATTCAAATCATAGAAAAGTAGATGACTCATCTTCAAATCCATGCGAAACAAATGGTTTAGCTTCAACTACTTGTGATATACATGGTTTAGCTTCAACTGCATGCGTAACGAACGAGTTAGCTTAAAATCCATTCGAAAAACGTAATTTAGCTTCAAATCAATGCCAAGTAGAAGGCTTATCTAAGCATCCATACGAAACAAATGGTTTAGCTTCAAATACTTCTGATGTACATGATTTAGCTTCAACTGCATGCGAAAAAAACGAGTTAGCTTAAAATCCAAGCGAAACACATGATTTAGTTTCAAATCAATGCGATGTAGAAGGCTTAGCTTCAAATCAATGCGAATCGTATGTTTTAGCTTCAAACACTTGTGATATACATGATTTAGCTTCAAGTGCATGCGAAACAAACAAGTTAGCTTCAAATCCATGCGAAACACATGATTTAGCTTGAAATCAATGCGAAGTTGAAGGCTTATCTTCAAATACATGCGAAACACATGATTTAGCTTCAAATAATCGCGTTAGAAATGAAATAGCTTCAAATGCATGCGAAACAAACGAGTTAGCTTAAAATCCATTCGAAACACATGGTTTAGATTCAAATCAATGCGAAGTAGAAGACTTAGCTTCAAATCCATGCGAAACAAATGGTTTAGCTTCAAATACTTGTGATATACATGATTTAGCTTCAACTGCATGCGAAACAGACTTGTTAGCTTCTAATCCAAGCGAAACAAATGATTCAACTTCAAATCAATGCGAAGTAGAAGGCTCATCTTCGAATCCTCACGAAACAGATGGTTTAGCTTCAAATACTTGTGATATACGTGATTTATCTTCAACGGCATGCGGAACAAACGAGATAGCTTCAAATCCATGCGAAACACATGATTTAGCTTCAAATTCATTCTAAACACATGGTTTAGCACAATATTCTTGCTAATCAAATGGTTCAGTTTCAAATACTTGTGATATACGTGATTTAGCTTCAACTACATGCGAAACAAACGAGTTAGCTTCAAATCCAAGCGAAACGCATGATTCAGCTTCAAATCAATGCGAAGTGGAAGGCTAAGCTTCAAATCCATGCGGAACGAATGATTTAGCTTCAAATACTTGTACACATAAGTGAAATAGCTTCAAATGCATGCGAAACAAACAAGTTTGTTTCAAATCCAAGCGAAATACATGACTTAGTATGAAGTCAACACGAAGTTTAAGGCTCAGATGCAAATCCAAGCGACGCGGATGATTTAGCTTCACATACTTGTGAATATAAGTGTTATAGCTTGAAATGCAGGCGATACAAATGAGTTAGCTTCAAATCTATGCGAAACACATTATTTATCTTCAAATCAATGCGAAGTAGAAGGCTTAGCTTCAAATCCAAGCGATACAAATTGTTTATCTTCAAATCAATGCGAAGTAGAAGGCGTAGTTTCAAATCCGAGCGAAACAAATGATTCAACTTCAAATCAATGCGAAGTAGAAGGCTCATCTTCGAATCCTCACGAAACAGATGGTTTAGCTTCAAATACTTGCGATATAAATGATATAGCTTCAAACACATGCGAAAAAAACAAGTTAACTTCAAATCCATGCTAAACACATGATTTAGCTTCAAATTCATTCGAAATAGAAGGCTTGGCTACAAATCCATGCGACACAAATGATTTAGCTTCAAATACTTGCGATATAAATGATATAGCTTCAAACACATGCGAAACAAATAAGTTAGCTTCAAATCCATGCTACACAACAGATTTAGTTTCAAATGCTTGCGATATAAGTGATATAGCTTCAAAAGCATGCGAAACAAACGAGTTAGCTTCAAATCTATGCGAAACACATGATTTAGCTTAAAATCAATGCGAAGGAGAAGGCTTATCTTCGACTGCAAGCGAAACAAATGGTTTAGCTTCAAAGATTTGTGATATACATGATTTAGCTTCAACTGCATGCGAAACCATCGAGTTAGCTTCAAATCCATGCGAATCACATTATTTAGCTTCAAATTCATTCGGAACACATGGTTTAGCTTAATTTTCTTGCGAACAAATTGTTTAGCTTCAAATACTTGTGATATACATGATTTAGCTTCAACTGCATGCGAATCAAACGAGTTAGCTTCAAATCCAAGCGAAACAAATGATTCAACTTCAAATCAATGCGAAGTAGAAGGCTCATCTTCGAATCCTCACGAAACAGATGGTTTAGCTTCAAATACTTGTGATATACGTGATTTAGCTTCAACAGCATGCGAAACAAACGATATAGCTTCAAATCCATGCTAAACACATGATTTAGCTTCAAATCCAAGCGAAACGCATGATTCAGCTTCAAATCAATGCGAAGTGGAAGGCTTAGCTTCAAATCCATGCGGAACGAATGATTTATCTTCAAACACTTGCACTTATAAGTGATATAGCTTCAAATGTATGCGAAACAAACAAGTTAGCTTTAAATACATGCAAAACACATGACTTAGCTTCAAATCAATGCGAAGTAGAAGGCTTGGCTTCAAATCCAAGCGAAACACATGATTTAGTTTCAAATCAATGCAAGGAGAAGGTTTAGCTTCAAATCCATGCGAAACAAGTGATTTAGCTTCAAATACTTGTGATATACATGATTTAGCTTCAACAGCATGCGAAACAAACGATTTAGCATCAAATCCATGCGAAACACATGATTTAGCTTCAAATGAATGCGAAACAAATGGTTTTGCTTCAAACACCTGTGATATACATGATTTTGCTTCAACTGCATGCGAACCAAACGAGTTAGCTTTAAATCCATGCGAAACACATGATTTAGCTTCAAATCCATGCGAAACACATGATTTAGCTTCAAATCAATGCGAAGTAGAAGGCTGATCTTCGAATCCATGCGAAACAGATTTTTTAGCTTCAAATACTTTTGATATACATGATTTAGCTACAACTTCATGTGAAACAAATGAGTTAGCTTCAAATCCATGCGAAACACACGATTTAGCTCCAAATCAATGCGATGTAGAAGGCTTAGCATTAAATCCATGGGAATCTAATGGTTTAGCTTCAAATACTTGTGATATACATGATTTAGCTTCAACTGCATGTGAAACAAACGAGTTAGCTTCAAATCCATGCGAAACAAATGATTTAGCTTCAAATCAATGCGAAGTAGAAGGCTGATCTTCGAATCCATGCGAAACAGATTGTTTAGCTTGAAATACTTGTGATATACATGATTTAGCTTCAACGTCATGTGAAACAAATGAGTTAGCTTCAAATCCATGCGAAACACATGATTTAGCTTAAAATCAATGCTAAGGAGAAGGCTTATCTTCGAATCCAAGCGAAACAAATGGTTTAGCTTCAAATACTTGTGATATACATGCTTTAGCTTCAACTGCATGCGAAACCATCGAGTTAGCTTCAAATCCATGCGAATCACATTATTTAGCTTCAAATTCATTCGGAACACATGGTTTAGCTTAATTTTTTTGCGAAACAAATTGTTTAGCTTCAAATACTTATGATATACATGATTTAGCTTGAACTGCATGCGAATCAAACGAGTTAGCTTCAAATCCAAGCGAAACAAATGATTCAACTTCAAATCAATGCGAAGTAGAAGGCTCATCTTCGAATCCTCACGAAACAGATGGTTTAGCTTCAAATACTTGTGATATACGTGATTTAGCTTCAACGGCATGCGGAACAAACGAGATAGCTTCAAATCCATGCGAAACACATGATTTAGCTTCAAATTCATTCTAAACACATGGTTTAGCACAATATTCTTGCTAATCAAATGGTTCAGTTTCAAATACTTGTGATATACGTGATTCAGCTTCAACTACATGTGAAACAAACGAGTTAGCTTCAAATCCAAGCGAAATGCATGATTCAGCTTCAAATCAATGCGAAGTGGAAGGCTAAGCTTCAAATCCATGCGGAACGAATGATTTAGCTTCAAATACTTGTACACATAAGTGAAATAGCTTCAAATGCATGCGAAACAAACAAGTTTGTTTCAAATCCAAGCGAAATACATGACTTAGTATGAAGTCAACACGAAGTTTAAGGCTCAGATGCAAATCCAAGCGACGCGGATGTTTTAGCTTCACATACTTGTGAATATAAGTGTTATAGCTTGAAATGCAGGCGATACAAATGAGTTAGCTTCAAATCTATGCGAAACACATTATTTATCTTCAAATCAATGCGAAGTAGAAGGCTTAGCTTCAAATCCAAGCGATACAAATTGTTTATCTTCAAATCAATGCGAAGTAGAAGGCGTAGTTTCAAATCCGAGCGAAACAAATGATTCAACTTCAAATCAATGCGAAGTAGAAGGCTCATCTTCGAATCCTCACGAAACAGATGGTTTAGCTTCAAATACTTGTGATATACGTGATTTAGCTTCAACAGCATGCGAAACAAACGAGTTAGCTTCAAATCCAAGCGAAACGCATGATTCAGCTTCAAATCAATGCGAAGTGGAAGGCTTAGCTTCAAATCCATGCGGAACGAATGATTTAGCTTCAAACACTTGCACATATAAGTGATATATCTTCAAATGCATGCGAAACAAACGAGTTAGCTTCAAATACATGCGAAACACATGATTTAGCTTCAAATCAATGCGAAATAGAAGGCTTAGCTACAAATCCAAGCGAAAAAAATGATTTAGCTTCAAATACTTGCGATATAAATGATATAGCTTCAAACGCATGCGAAACAAACGAGTTAGTTTCAAATCCATGCGACGCAAATGATTTAGCTTCAAATGCTTGCGATATAAGTGATATAGCTTCAAACGCATGCGAAACAAATGATTTAGCTTCAAATCCATGCGAAACACATGATTTCGATTCAAATCAATGCGAAGTAGAATGCTCAGCTTCAAATCCATGCGAAACACATGATTTAGATTCAAATCAACACGAAGTAGGAGGCGTATCTTCGAATCCATGCGAAACAAATGGTTCAGCTTCAAATACTTGTAATATACATGATTTAGCTTCAACTGCATCTAAAAAAGATGTGGTAGCTTCAAATTCCAGCGAAACACATGATTCAGCTTCAATTCAATGCGAAGTAGAAGTTTTATCTTCAAATCAATGCGAAACAAGTGATTTACCTTCAAATACTTGCGATATAAATGATTTAGCTTCAAACCATTGCGAAGTAGAAGGCTTAGCTTCAAATCCATGCGAAATAGAAGGCTTACTTACAAATCCATGCGATTCAAATGGTTTAGTTTCAAATACTTGTGATATACATGATTTAGCGTCAACTGCATGCGATATAAACGAGGTAGCTGCAAATCAATGCGAAACACATGATTTAGCTTCAAATTCATTTGGAACACATGGTTTAGCTTAATATTCTTGCGAAACAAATGGTTTAGCTTCAAATACTTTTGATATACATGATTTAGCTTCAACTGCATGCGAAACAAACTTGTTAGCTTCAAACCCAAGCGAAACAAATGATTCAACTTCAAATCAATGCGAAGTAGAAGGCTCATCTTCGAATCCTAACGAAACAGATGGTTTAGCTTCAAATACTTGTGGTATACGTGATTTAGCTTCAACAGCGTGCGAAACAAACGCGTTAGCTTCAAATACATGCGAAACACATGATTTAGCATCAAATCAATGCGAAGTAAGAAGGCTTAGCATCAAATCCATGCGAAATAAATGGGTTAGCTTCAAATACTTGTGATATATATGAAATAGCTTGAAATGCATGCGAAACAAACGAGTTTGCTTCAAATCCAAGCGATAAACATGACTTAGTATGAAGTCAACGCGAAGTTTAAGGCTCATTTTCAAATCCAAGCGAAGCGAATAATTTAACTTCACATACTTGTGAATATAAGTGTTATAGCTTGAAATTGCAGACGAAACAAACGAGTTAGCTTCAAATCTATGCGATACACATGATTTAGCTTCAAATCAATGCGAAGTAGAAGGCTTGGCTTCAAATCCAAGCGAAACACATGATTTAGTTTCAAATCAATGCAAGGAGAAGGTTTAGCTTCAAATCCATGCGAAACAAGTGATTTAGCTTCAAATACTTGTGATATACATGATTTAGCTTCAACAGCATGCGAAACAAACGATTTAGCATCAAATCCGTGCGAAACACATGATTTAGCTTCAAATGAATGCGAAACAAATGGTTTTGCTTCAAACACCTGTGATATACATGATTTTGCTTCAACTGCATGCGAACCAAACGAGTTAGCTTTAAATCCATGCGAAACACATGATTTAGCTTCAAATCCATGCGAAACACATGATTTAGCTTCAAATCAATGCGAAGCAGAAGGCTGATCTTCGAATCCATGCGAAACAGATTTTTTAGCTTCAAATACTTTTGATATACATGATTTAGCTTCAACTTCATGTGAAACAAATGAGTTAGCTTCAAATCCATGCGAAACACACGATTTAGCTCCAAATCAATGCGATGTAGAAGGCTTAGCATTAAATCCATGGGAATCTAATGGTTTAGCTTCAACTGCATGCGAAAAAAACGATTTAGCTCCAAATCAATGCGATGTAGAAGGCTTAGCATTAAATCCATGGGAATCTAATGGTTTAGCTTCAACTGCATGCGAAAAAAACGAGTTAGATCCAAATCCATGCGTAACACATGATTTAGCTTCAAATCAATGCGAAGTAGAATGCTTATTTTCAAATCGAAGCGAAACACATGATTTATCTTCAAATCAATGCGATGTAGAAGGCTTAGCTTCAAATCAATGCGAAACAAATTGTTTAGCTTCAAATACTTGTGATATACTTGATTTAGCTTCAACTGCAGGCGAAACAAACGAGTTAGCTCCAAATCCATGCGAAACACATGATTTAGCTTCAAATCAATGCGAAGTAGAAGGCTGATCTTCGAATCCATGCGAAACAGATTGTTTAGCTTGAAATACTTGTGATATACATGATTTAGCTTCAACTTCATGTGAAACAAATGAGTTAGCTTCAAATCCATGCGAAACACATGATTTAGCTTAAAATCAATGCGAAGGAGAAGGCTTATCTTCGAATCCAAGCGAAACAAATGGTTTAGCTTCAAATACTTATGATATACATGATTTAGCTTGAACTGCATGCGAAACAAACTTGTTAGCTTCAAATCCAAGCGAAATAAACGATTCAACTTCAAATCAATGCGAAGTAGAAGGCTCATCTTCGAATCCATGCGAAACAGATGGTTTAGCTTCAAATACTTGTGATAAACATGATTTAGCTTCAACTTCATGTGAAACAAATGAGTTAGCTTCAAATCCATGCGAAACACATGATTTCGATTAAAATCAATGCGAAGTAGAAGGCTTGGTTTCAAATCCATGCGAATCAAATGGTTTATCTTCAAATACTTGTGACATGCATGATTTAGCTTCAACTGCATGCGAAAAAAACGAGTTAGATCCAAATCCATGCGTAACACATGATTTAGCTTCAAATCAATGCGAAGTAGAATGCTTATTTTCAAATCGAAGCGAAACACATGATTTATCTTCAAATCAATGCGATGTAGAAGGCTTAGCTTCAAATCAATGCGAAACAAATTATTTAGCTTCAAATACTTGTGATATACTTGATTTAGCTTCAACTGCTGGCGAAACAAACGAGTTAGCTCCAAATCCATGCGAAACACATGATTTAGCTTCAAATCAATGTGATGTGGAAGGTTTATCTTCGCATGCATGCGAAAGAAATGGTTTAGCTTCAAATAATTGTGATATACATTATTTAGCTACAACTGCTAGCGAGATAAATGAATTGGCTTCAAATCCAAGCGAGACACTTGATTTAGCTTCAAAAACTTGCGACTATAAGTGATATGTCTTCAAATGCAGGCAAAACAAACGAGTAAGATTCAAATCCAATCGAAACACATGATATTGCATCAAATTCATGCGAAACACATGGTTTAGCATAATTTTCATGCGAAACAAATGGTTTAGCTTCCAATTCTTATGATATACATGATTTAGCTTCAACAGCATCCAAAATATACGAGTTAGCTTCAATTCGAAGCGATACATTTGATTTAGCTTCAAATCAATGCGAAGTAGAAGGCTTAGCTGCTAATCCATGCGACAGAAATGATTTAGGTTCAGATAGTTGCGATATAAGTGATATACTTTGAAATGCAGGCGAAACAAATGAGTTAGCTTAAAATCCATGCGAAGCACATGATTTCGCTTCAAATCAAAGCGAAGTAGATGGCTTAGCTTAAAATGCATGCGAAACAAATGATTTACCTTCAAATACTTCAGCTTTAAATGAAATAGCTTCAAATGCAGGCGAAAAAACGAGATTGCTTCAAATCCCTGCGGGACCAATGATATAGCTTCAAATCAATGCAAAAAAAAGATTTAGATTCAAATCATAGAAAAGTAGATGGCTCATCTTCAAATCCATGCGAAACAAATGGTTTAGCTTCAACTACTTGTGATATACATGGTTTAGCTTCAACTGCATGCGTAACGAACGAGTTAGCTTAAAATCCATTCGAAAAACGTAATTTAGCTTCAAATCAATGCCAAGTGGAAGGCTTATCTAAGCATCCATACGAAACAAATGGTTTAGCTTCAAATACTTCAGCTTTAAATGAAATAGCTTCAAATGCAGGCGAAAAAACGAGATTGCTTCAAATCCCTGCGGGACCAATGATATAGCTTCAAATCAATGCAAAAAAAAGATTTAGATTCAAATCATAGAAAAGTAGATGGCTCATCTTCAAATCCATGCGAAACAAATGGTTTAGCTTCAACTACTTGTGATATACATGGTTTAGCTTCAACTGCATGCGTAACGAACGAGTTAGCTTAAAATCCATTCGAAAAACGTAATTTAGCTTCAAATCAATGCCAAGTGGAAGGCTTATCTAAGCATCCATACGAAACAAATGGTTTAGCTTCAAATACTTCTGATGTACATGATTTAGCTTCAACTGCATGCGAAAAAAACGAGTTAGCTTAAAATCCAAGCGAAACACATGATTTAGCTTCAAATCAATGCGATGTAGAAGGCTTAGCTTCAAATCAATGCGAATCGTATGTTTTAGCTTCAAACACTTGTGATATACATGATTTAGCTTCAAGTGCATGCGAAACAAACAAGTTAGCTTCAAATCCATGCGAAACACATGATTTAGCTTGAAATCAATGCGAAGTAGAAGGCTTATCTTCAAATACATGCGAAACACATGATTTAGCTTCAAATAATCGCGTTAGAAATGATATAGCTTCAAATGCATGCGAAACAAACGAGTTAGCTTAAAATCCATTCGAAACACATGGTTTAGATTCAAATACTTGTGATATACGTGATTTAGCTTCAACTGCATGCGAAACAAACGAGTTAGCTTCAAATCAAAGCGAAACGCATGATTCAGCTTCAAATCAATGCGAAATAGAAGGCTTAGCTACAAATCCATGCGACACAAATGATTTAGCTTCAAATACTTGTGATATACATGATTTAGCTTCAACTGCATGCGAAACAGACTTGTTAGCTTCTAATCCAAGCGAAACAAATGATTCAACTTCAAATCAATGCGAAGTAGAAGGCTCATCTTCGAATCCTCACGAAACAGATGGTTTAGCTTCAAATACTTGTGATATACGTGATTTAGCTTCAACGGCATGCGGAACAAACGAGATAGCTTCAAATCCATGCGAAACACATGATTTAGCTTCAAATTCATTCTAAACACATGGTTTAGCACAATATTCTTGCTAATCAAATGGTTCAGTTTCAAATACTTGTGATATACGTGATTTAGCTTCAACTACATGTGAAACAAACGAGTTAGCTTCAAATCCAAGCGAAATGCATGATTCAGCTTCAAATCAATGCGAAGTGGAAGGCTAAGCTTCAAATCCATGCGGAACGAATGATTTAGCTTCAAATACTTGTACACATAAGTGAAATAGCTTCAAATGCATGCGAAACAAACAAGTTTGTTTCAAATCCAAGCGAAATACATGACTTAGTATGAAGTCAACACGAAGTTTAAGGCTCAGATGCAAATCCAAGCGAAGCGGATGATTCAGCTTCACATACTTGTGAATATAAGTGTTATAGCTTGAAATGCAGGCGATACAAATGAGTTAGCTTCAAATCTATGCGAAACACATTATTTATCTTCAAATCAATGCGAAGTAGAAGGCTTAGCTTCAAATCCAAGCGATACAAATTGTTTATCTTCAAATCAATGCGAAGTAGAAGGCGTAGTTTCAAATCCGAGCGAAACAAATGATTCAACTTCAAATCAATGCGAAGTAGAAGGCTCATCTTCGAATCCTCACGAAACAGATGGTTTAGCTTCAAATACTTGTGATATACGTGATTTAGCTTCAACAGCATGCGAAACAAACGAGTTAGCTTCAAATCCAAGCGAAACGCATGATTCAGCTTCAAATCAATGCGAAGTGGAAGGCTTAGCTTCAAATCCATGCGGAACGAATGATTTAGCTTCAAACACTTGCACATATAAGTGATATAGCTTCAAATGCATGCGAAACAAACGAGTTAGCTTCAAATACATGCGAAACACATGATTTAGCTTCAAATCAATGCGAAATAGAAGGCTTAGCTACAAATCCAAGCGAAAAAAATGATTTAGCTTCAAATACTTGCGATATAAATGATATAGCTTCAAACGCATGCGAAACAAACGAGTTAGTTTCAAATCCATGCGACGCAAATGATTTAGCTTCAAATGCTTGCGATATAAGTGATATAGCTTCAAACGCATGCGAAACAAACGATTTAGCTTCAAATCCATGCGAAACACATGATTTCGATTCAAATCAATGCGAAGTAGAATGCTCAGCTTCAAATCCATGCGAAACACATGATTTAGATTCAAATCAACACGAAGTAGGAGGCGTATCTTCGAATCCATGCGAAACAAATGGTTCAGCTTCAAATACTTGTAATATACATGATTTAGCTTAAACTGCATGTAAAAAAGATGTGGTAGCTTCAAATTCCAGCGAAACACATGATTCAGCTTCAAATCAATGCGAAGTAGAAGTTTTATCTTCAAATCAATGCGAAACAAGTGATTTACCTTCAAATACTTGCGATATAAATGATTTAGCTTCAAACCATTGCGAAGTAGAAGGCTTAGCTTCAAATCCATGCGAAATAGAAGGCTTACTTACAAATCCATGCGATTCAAATGGTTTAGTTTCAAATACTTGTGATATACATGATTTAGCGTCAACTGCATGCGATATAAACGAGGTAGCTGCAAATCAATGCGAAACACATGATTTAGCTTCAAATTCATTTGGAACGCATGGTTTAGCTTAATATTCTTGCGAAACAAATGGTTTAGCTTCAAATACTTTTGATATACATGATTTAGCTTCAACTGCATGCGAAACAAACTTGTTAGCTTCAAACCCAAGCGAAACAAATGATTCAACTTCAAATCAATGCGAAGTAGAAGGCTCATCTTCGAATCCTAACGAAACAGATGGTTTAGCTTCAAATACTTGTGGTATACGTGATTTAGCTTCAACAGCGTGCGAAACAAACGCGTTAGCTTCAAATACATGCGAAACACATGATTTAGCATCAAATCATGCGAAGTAAGAAGGCTTAGCATCAAATCCATGCGAAATAAATGAGTTAGCTTCAAATACTTGTGATATATATGAAATAGCTTGAAATGCATGCGAAACAAACGAGTTTGCTTCAATTCCAAGCGATAAACATGACTTAGTATGAAGTCAACGCGAAGTTTAAGGCTCAGTTTCAAATCCAAGCGAAGCGAATAATTTAACTTCACATACTTGTGAATATAAGTGTTATAGCTTGAAATTGCAGACGAAACAAACGAGTTAGCTTCAAATCTATGCGATACACATGATTTAGCTTCAAATCAATGCGAAGTAGAAGGCTTGGCTTCAAATCCAAGCGAAACACATGATTTAGTTTCAAATCAATGCAAGGAGAAGGTTTAGCTTCAAATCCATGCGAAACAAGTGATTTAGCTTCAAATACTTGTGATATACATGATTTAGCTTCAACAGCATGCGAAACAAACGATTTAGCATCAAATCCGTGCGAAACACATGATTTAGCTTCAAATGAATGCGAAACAAATGGTTTTGCTTCAAACACCTGTGATATACATGATTTTGCTTCAACTGCATGCGAACCAAACGAGTTAGCTTTAAATCCATGCGAAACACATGATTTAGCTTCAAATCCATGCGAAACACATGATTTAGCTTCAAATCAATGCGAAGCAGAAGGCTGATCTTCGAATCCATGCGAAACAGATTTTTTAGCTTCAAATACTTTTGATATACATGATTTAGCTTCAACTTCATGTGAAACAAATGAGTTAGCTTCAAATCCATGCGAAACACACGATTTAGCTCCAAATCAATGCGATGTAGAAGGCTTAGCATTAAATCCATGGGAATCTAATGGTTTAGCTTCAAATACTTGTGATATACATGATTTAGCTTCAACTGCATGTGAAACAAACGAGTTTGCTTCAAATCCATGCGAAACACATGATTTAGCTTCAAATCAATGCGAAGTAGAAGGCTGATCTTCGAATCCATGCGAAACAGATTGTTTAGCTTGAAATACTTGTGATATACATGATTTAGCTTCAACTTCATGTGAAACAAATGAGTTAGCTTCAAATCCATGCGAAACACATGATTTAGCTTAAAATCAATGCGAAGGAGAAGGCTTATCTTCGAATCCAAGCGAAACAAATGGTTTAGCTTCAAATACTTGTGATATACATGATTTAGCTTCAACTGCATGCGAAACCATCGAGTTAGCTTCAAATCCATGCGAATCACATTATTTAGCTTCAAATTCATTCGGAACACATGGTTTAGCTTAATTTTTTTGCGAAACAAATTGTTTAGCTTCAAATACTTATGATATACATGATTTATCTTCAACTGCATGCGAAACAAACTTGTTAGCTTCAAATCCAAGCGAAATAAACGATTCAACTTCAAATCAATGCGAAGTAGAAGGCTCATCTTCGAATCCATGCGAAACAGATGGTTTAGCTTCAAATACTTGTGATAAACATGATTTAGCTTCAACTTCATGTCAAACAAATGAGTTAGGTTCAAATCCATGCGAAACACATGATTTAGCTTCAAATACTTGCGATAGAAGTGATATAGATACAAATCCATGCGAAACAAACGAGTTAGCATCAAATCGAAACGAAACACATGATTTCGATTAAAATCAATGCGAAGTAGAAGGCTTGGTTTCAAATCCATGCGAATCAAATGGTTTATCTTCAAATACTTGTGACATGCATGATTTAGCTTCAACTGCATGCGAAAAAAACGAGTTAGATCCAAATCCATGCGTAACACATGATTTAGCTTCAAATCAATGCGAAGTAGAATGCTTATTTTCAAATCGAAGCGAAACACATGATTTATCTTCAAATCAATGCGATGTAGAAGGCTTAGCTTCAAATCAATGCGAAACAAATTGTTTAGCTTCAAATACTTGTGATATACTTGATTTAGCTTCAACTGCAGGCGAAACAAACGAGTTAGCTCCAAATCCATGCGAAACACATGATTTAGCTTCAAATCAATGTGATGTGGAATGTTTATCTTCGCATGCATGCGAAAGAAATGGTTTAGCTTCAAATAATTGTCATATACATTATTTAGCTACAACTGCTAGCGAGATAAATGAATTGGCTTCAAATCCAAGCGAGACACTTGATTCAGCTTCAAAAACTTGCGACTATAAGTGATATGTCTTCAAATGCAGGCGAAACAAACGAGTAAGATTCAAATCCAATCGAAACACATGATATAGCATCAAATTCATGCGAAACACATGGTTTAGCATAATTTTCATGCGAAACAAATGGTTTAGCTTCTAATTCTTATGATATACATGATTCAGCTTCAACAGCATCCAGAATATACGAGTTAGCTTCAATTCGAAGCGGTACATTTGATTTAGCTTCAAATCAATGCGAAGTAGAAGGCTTAGCAGCTAATCCATGCGACAGAAATGATTTAGGTTCAGATAGTTGCGATATAAGTGATATACTTTGAAATGCAGGCGAAACAAATGAGTTAGCTTAAAATCCATGCGAAGCACATGATTTCGCTTCAAATCAAAGCGAAGTAGATGGCTTAGCTTAAAATGCATGCGAAACAAATGATTTACCTTCAAATACTTGAGCTTTAAATGAAATAGCTTCAAATGCAGGCGAAAAAACGAGATTGCTTCAAATCCCTGCGGGACCAATGATATAGCTTCAAATCAATGCAAAAAAAAGATTTAGATTCCAATCATAGAAAAGTAGATGACTCATCTTCAAATCCATGCGAAACAAATGGTTTAGCTTCAACTACTTGGGATATACATGGTTTAGTTTCAACTGCATGCGTAGCGAAAGAGTTAGCTTAAAATCCATTCGAAAAACGTAATTTAGCTTCAAATCAATGCCAAGTGGAAGGCTTATCTAAGCATCCATACGAAACAAATGGTTTAGCTTCAAATACTTCTGATGTACATGATTTAGCTTCAACTGCATGCGAAAAAAACGAGTTAGCTTAAAATCCAAGCGAAACACATGATTTAGCTTCAAATCAATGCGATGTAGAAGGCTTAGCTTCAAATCAATGCGAATCGTATGTTTTAGCTTCAAACACTTGTGATATACATGATTTAGCTTCAAGTGCATGCGAAACAAACAAGTTAGTTTCAAATCCATGCGACGCAAATGATTTAGCTTCAAATGCTTGCGATATAAGTGATATAGCTTCAAACGCATGCGAAACAAACGATTTAGCTTCAAATCCATGCGAAACACATGATTTCGATTCAAATCAATGCGAAGTAGAATGCTCAGCTTCAAATCCATGCGAAACACATGATTTAGATTCAAATCAACACGAAGTAGGAGGCGTATCTTCGAATCCATGCGAAACAAATGGTTCTGCTTCAAATACTTGTAATATACATGATTTAGCTTCAACTGCATGTAAAAAAGATGTGGTAGCTTCAAATTCCAGCGAAACACATGATTCAGCTTCAAATCAATGCGAAGTAGAAGTTTTATCTTCAAATCAATGCGAAACAAGTGATTTACCTTCAAATACTTGCGATATAAATGATTTAGCTACAAACCATTGCGAAGTAGAAGGCTTAGCTTCAAATCCATGCGAAATAGAAGGCTTACTTACAAATCCATGCGATTCAAATGGTTTAGTTTCAAATACTTGTGATATACATGATTTAGCGTCAGCTGCATGCGATATAAACGAGGTAGCTGCAAATCAATGCGAAACACATGATTTAGCTTCAAATTCATTTGGAACACATGGTTTAGCTTAATATTCTTGCGAAACAAATGGTTTAGCTTCAAATACTTTTGATATACATGATTTAGCTTCAACTGCATGCGAAACAAACTTGTTAGCTTCAAATCCAAGCGAAACAAATGATTCAACTTCAAATCAATGCGAAGTAGAAGGCTCATCTTCGAATCCTAACGAAACAGATGGTTTAGCTTCAAATACTTGTGGTATACGTGATTTAGCTTCAACAGCGTGCGAAACAAACGCGTTAGCTTCAAATACATGCGAAACACATGATTTAGCATCAAATCAATGCGAAGTAAGAAGGCTTAGCATCAAATCCATGCGAAATAAATGAGTTAGCTTCAAATACTTGTGATATATATGAAATAGCTTGAAATGCATGCGAAACAAACGAGTTTGCTTCAAATCCAAGCGATAAACATGACTTAGTATGAAGTCAACGCGAAGTTTAAGGCTCAGTTTCAAATCCAAGCGAAGCGAATAATTTAACTTCACATACTTGTGAATATAAGTGTTATAGCTTGAAATTGCAGACGAAACAAACGAGTTAGCTTCAAATCTATGCGATACACATGATTTAGCTTCAAATCAATGCGAAGTAGAAGGCTTGGCTTCAAATCCAAGCGAAACACATGATTTAGTTTCAAATCAATGCAAGGAGAAGGTTTAGCTTCAGATCCATGCGAAACAAGTGATTTAGCTTCAAATACATGTGATATACATGATTTAGCTTCAACAGCATGCGAAACAAACGATTTAGCATCAAATCCGTGCGAAACACATGATTTACCTTCAAATGAATGCGAAACAAATGGTTTTGCTTCAAACACCTGTGATATACATGATTTTGCTTCAACTGCATGCGAACCAAACGAGTTAGCTTTAAATCCATGCGAAACACATGATTTAGCTTCAAATCCATGCGAAACACATGATTTAGCTTCAAATCAATGCGAAGTAGAAGGCTGATCTTCGAATCCATGCGAAACAGATTTTTTAGCTTCAAATACTTTTGATATACATGATTTAGCTTCAACTTCATGTGAAACAAATGAGTTAGTTTCAAATCCATGCGAAACACACGATTTAGCTCCAAATCAATGCGATGTAGAAGGCTTAGCATTAAATCCATGGGAATCTAATGGTTTAGCTTCAAATACTTGTGATATACATGATTTAGCTTCAACTGCATGTGAAACAAACGAGTTTGCTTCAAATCCATGCGAAACACATGATTTAGCTTCAAATCAATGCGAAGTAGAAGGCTGATCTTCGAATCCATGCGAAACAGATTGTTTAGCTTGAAATACTTGTGATATACATGATTTAGCTTCAACTTCATGTGAAACAAATGAGTTAGCTTCAAATCCATGCGAAACACATGATTTAGCTTAAAATCAATGCGAAGGAGAAGGCTTATCTTCGAATCCAAGCGAAACAAATGGTTTAGCTTCAAATACTTGTGATATACACGATTTAGCTTCAACTGCATGCGAAACCATCGAGTTAGCTTCAAGTCCATGCGAATCACATTATTTAGCTTCAAATTCATTCGGAACACATGGTTTAGCTTAATTTTTTTGCGAAACAAATTGTTTAGCTTCAAATACTTATGATATACATGATTTAGCTTCAACTGCATGCGAAACAAACTTGTTAGCTTCAAATCCAAGCGAAATAAACGATTCAACTTCAAATCAATGCGAAGTAGAAGGCTTAGCTTTAAATCCATGAGAAACAAATGATTTACCTTCAAATACCTGCGGTTTAAATGAAATAGCTTCTAATGCAGGCGAAAAAAACGAGTTAGCATCAAATCCATGCGAAACAAATGGTTTAGCTTCAAATATATGTGATAAACACAATTTAGAGTCAACTGCATGCGATTCAAACGAGATAGCGTCAAATCCAAGAGTAACACATGATATTAACTTCAAATCAATGCGAACTAGAAGGCTTAGCTTCAAATCCATGCGAAACAAATGATTTAGCTTCAAATACTTGTGATAAACGGGATTTAGCTTCAACTGCATGCGAATCAAACGAGTTAGATTCAAATCCCAGGGAAACACATGATTTAACTTCAAATCAATGCGAAGTAGAAGGCTTAGCTTCAAATCCATGCGAAACAAATGCTTTAGCTTCAAATACTTGTGATAAACGAGATTTAGCTTCAACTGCATGCGAATCAAACGAGTTAGCTTCAAATACCAGGGAAACACATGATTTAACTTCAAATCAAAGCGAAGTAGGAGGCTTAGCTTTAAATCCATGCGAAACAAATGATTTACCTTCAAATACCTGCGGTTTAAATGAAATAGCTTCAAATGCAGGCGAAAAAAACGAGTTAGCATCAAATACATGCGAAACACATGATTTAGCATCAAATCAATATGAAGTAGAAGGCTTAGCTTCAAATCCATGCGAAACAAATGGTTTAGCTTCAAATACTTGTGATAAACACGATTGAGAGTCAACTGCATTCGATTCAAACGAGATAGCGACAAATCCAAGAGTAACACACGATATTAACTTCAAATCAATGCGAACTAGAAGGCTTAGCTTCAAATCCATGCGAAACAAATGATTTACCTTCAAATACCTGCAGTTTAAATGAAATAGCTTCAAATGCAGGCGAAAAAGAAGAGTTATCATCAAATCCATGCGGAACGCATGATTTAGCATCAAATCAATATAAAGTAGAAGGCTTAACTTCAAATCCATGCGAATCATGTGGTTTAGCTTCAAATACTTGTGATAAACGGGATTTAGAGTCAACTGCATGCGAATCAAACGAGTTAGCTTCAAATACCAGGGAAACAAATGATTTATCTTTAAATCAAAGATAAGTAGGAGGCTTAGCTTCAAATCCATGCGAAGCAAATGATTTACCTACAAATACCTGCGGTTTAAATGAAATAGCTTCAATATGCAGGCGAAAAAAACGAGTTAGCATCAAATCCATTCGAAACTCATGATTTAGCATCAAATCAATATGAAGTAGGAGGCTTAACTTCAAATCCATGCGAAACATGTGGTTTAGCTTCAAATACTTGTGATAAACGGGATTTAGAGTCAACTGCATGCGAATCAAACGAGTTAGCTTCAAATCCCAGGAAAACACATGATTTAACTTCAAATCAAAGCGAAGTAGGAGGCTTAGCTTCATATCCATGCGAAACAAATGATTTACCTTCAAATACCTGCGGTTTAAATGAAATACCTTCAAATGCAGGCGAAACAAACGAGTTAGCTTCAAATTCATGGGAAACACATGAGTTAGCTTCAAATCAATGCGAAGTAGAAGGCTTAGCTTCAAATCCATGCGAAACAAATTGTTTAGCTTCAAATACTTGTGATAAACACGATTTAGAGTCAACTGCATGCGAATCAAACGAGTTAGATTCAAATCCCAGGAAAACACATGATTTAACTTCTAATCAAAGCGAAGTAGGAGGCTTAAATTCAAATCTATGGGAAACAAATGATTTACCTTCAAATAGCTGCGGTTTAAATGAAATAACTTCAAATGCAGGCGAAACAAACGAGTTAGCTTCAAATCCATGGGAAACACATGAGTTAGCTTCAAATCAATGCGAAGTAGAAGGCTTAGCTTCAAATACATGCGAAATAAATGATTTACCTTCAAATACCTGCGGTTTAAATGCAATAGCTTCAAATGCAGGCGAAACAAACGAGATAGCTTCAAATCCATGGGAAACACATGAGTTAGCTTCAAATCAATGCGAAGTAGAAGGCTTAACTTCAAATCCATGCGAAACATGTGGCTTAGCTTCAAATACTTGTGATAAACGGGATTTAGAGTCAACTGCATGCGAATCAAACGAGTTAGCTTCAAATCCCAGGAAAACACATGACTTAACTTCAACTCAAAGCGAAGTAGGAAGCTTAGATTCAATTCCATGCGAAACAAATGATTTACCTTCAAATACCTGCGGTTTAAATGAAATAGCTTCAAATGCAGGCGAAAAAAACGAGTTAGCATCAAATCCATGCGAAACACATGATTTAGCATCAAATCAATATAAAGTAGAAGGCTTAACTTCAAGTCCATGCGAAACAAATGGTTTAGCTTCAAATACTTGTGATAAACACAATTTAGAGTCAACTGCATGCGATTCAAACGAGATAGCGTCAAATCCAAGAGAAACACATGATATTAACTTCAAATCAATGCGAACTAGAAGGCTTAGCTACAAATCCATGCGAAACAAATGATTTACCTTCAAATACCTGCAGTTTAAATGATATATCTTCAAATGCAGGCGAAAAAAAAGAGTTATCATCAAATCCATGCGGAACGCATGATTTAGCATCAAATCAATATAAAGTAGAAGGCTTAACTTCAAATCCATGCGAAACATGTGGTTTAGCTTCAAATACTTGTGATAAACGAGATTTAGAGTCAACTTCATGCGAATCAAACGAGTTAGCTTCAAATCCCAGGAAAACACATGATTCAACTTCAAATCAAAGCGAAGTAGGAGGCTTAGCTCCAAATCCATGCGAAACAAATGATTTACCTTCAAATACCTGCGGTTTAAATGAAATACCTTCGAATGCAGGCGAAACAAACGAGTTAGCTTCAAATTCATGGGAAACACATGATTTAACTTCAAATCAATGCGAAGTAGAAGGCTTAGCTTCAAATCCATGCGAAACAAATGGTTTAGCTTCAAATACATGTGATAAACACAATTTAGAGTCAACTGCATGCGATTCAAACGAGATAGCGTCAAATCCAAGAGAAACACATGATATTAACTTCAAATCAATGCGAACTAGAAGGCTTAGCTACAAATCCATGCGAAACAAATGATTTACCTTCAAATACCTGCAGTTTAAATGAAATAGCTTCAAATGCAGGCGAAAAAAAAGAGTTATCATCAAATCCATGCGGAACGCATGATTTAGCATCAAATCAATATAAAGTAGAAGGCTTAACTTCAAATCCATGCGAAACATGTGGTTTAGCTTCAAATACTTGTGATAAACGAGATTTAGAGTCAACTTCATGCGAATCAAACGAGTTAGCTTCAAATCCCAGGAAAACACATGATTCAACTTCAAATCAAAGCGAAGTAGGAGGCTTAGCTCCAAATCCATGCGAAACAAATGATTTACCTTCAAATACCTGCGGTTTAAATGAAATACCTTCAAATGCAGGCGAAACAAACGAGTTAGCTTCAAATTCATGGGAAACACATGATTTAACTTCAAATCAATGCGAAGTAGAAGGCTTAGCTTCAAATCCATGCGAAACAAATGGTTTAGCTTCAAATACATGTGATAAACACAATTTAGAGTCAACTGCATGCGATTCAAACGAGATAGCGTCAAATCCAAGAGAAACACATGATATTAACTTCAAATCAATGCGAACTAGAAGGCTTAGCTACAAATCCATGCGAAACAAATGATTTACCTTCAAATACCTGCAGTTTAAATGATATATCTTCAAATGCAGGCGAAAAAAAAGAGTTATCATCAAATCCATGCGGAACGCATGATTTAGCATCAAATCAATATAAAGTAGAAGGCTTAACTTCAAATCCATGCGAAACATGTGGTTTAGCTTCAAATACTTGTGATAAACGAGATTTAGAGTCAACTTCATGCGAATCAAACGAGTTAGCTTCAAATCCCAGGAAAACACATGATTCAACTTCAAATCAAAGCGAAGTAGGAGGCTTAGCTCCAAATCCATGCGAAACAAATGATTTACCTTCAAATACCTGCGGTTTAAATGAAATACCTTCAAATGCAGGCGAAACAAACGAGTTAGCTTCAAATTCATGGGAAACACATGATTTAACTTCAAATCAATGCGAAGTAGAAGGCTTAGCTTCAAATCCATGCGAAACAAATGGTTTAGCTTCAAATACATGTGATAAACACAATTTAGAGTCAACTGCATGCGATTCAAACGAGATAGCGTCAAATCCAAGAGAAACACATGATATTAACTTCAAATCAATGCGAACTAGAAGGCTTAGCTACAAATCCATGCGAAACAAATGATTTACCTTCAAATACCTGCAGTTTAAATGATATATCTTCAAATGCAGGCGAAAAAAAAGAGTTATCATCAAATCCATGCGGAACGCATGATTTAGCATCAAATCAATATAAAGTAGAAGGCTTAACTTCAAATCCATGCGAAACATGTGGTTTAGCTTCAAATACTTGTGATAAACGAGATTTAGAGTCAACTTCATGCGAATCAAACGAGTTAGCTTCAAATCCCAGGAAAACACATGATTCAACTTCAAATCAAAGCGAAGTAGGAGGCTTAGCTCCAAATCCATGCGAAACAAATGATTTACCTTCAAATACCTGCGGTTTAAATGAAATACCTTCGAATGCAGGCGAAACAAACGAGTTAGCTTCAAATTCATGGGAAACACATGATTTAACTTCAAATCAATGCGAAGTAGAAGGCTTAGCTTCAAATCCATGCGAAACAAATGGTTTAGCTTCAAATACATGTGATAAACACAATTTAGAGTCAACTGCATGCGATTCAAACGAGATAGCGTCAAATCCAAGAGAAACACATGATATTAACTTCAAATCAATGCGAACTAGAAGGCTTAGCTACAAATCCATGCGAAACAAATGATTTACCTTCAAATACCTGCAGTTTAAATGAAATAGCTTCAAATGCAGGCGAAAAAAAAGAGTTATCATCAAATCCATGCGGAACGCATGATTTAGCATCAAATCAATATAAAGTAGAAGGCTTAACTTCAAATCCATGCGAAACATGTGGTTTAGCTTCAAATACTTGTGATAAACGAGATTTAGAGTCAACTTCATGCGAATCAAACGAGTTAGCTTCAAATCCCAGGAAAACACATGATTCAACTTCAAATCAAAGCGAAGTAGGAGGCTTAGCTCCAAATCCATGCGAAACAAATGATTTACCTTCAAATACCTGCGGTTTAAATAAAATAGCTTCAAATGCAGGCGAAAAAAAAGAGTTATCATCAAATCCATGCGGAACGCATGATTTAGCATCAAATCAATATAAAGTAGAAGGCTTAACTTCAAATCCATGCGAAACATGTGGTTTAGCTTCAAATACTTGTGATAAACGAGATTTAGAGTCAACTTCATGCGAATCAAACGAGTTAGCTTCAAATCCCAGGAAAACACATGATTCAACTTCAAATCAAAGCGAAGTAGGAGGCTTAGCTCCAAATCCATGCGAAACAAATGATTTACCTTCAAATACCTGCGGTTTAAATGAAATACCTTCGAATGCAGGCGAAACAAACGAGTTAGCTTCAAATTCATGGGAAACACATGATTTAACTTCAAATCAATGCGAAGTAGAAGGCTTAGCTTCAAATCCATGCGAAACAAATGGTTTAGCTTCAAATACATGTGATAAACACAATTTAGAGTCAACTGCATGCGATTCAAACGAGATAGCGTCAAATCCAAGAGAAACACATGATATTAACTTCAAATCAATGCGAACTAGAAGGCTTAGCTACAAATCCATGCGAAACAAATGATTTACCTTCAAATACCTGCAGTTTAAATGAAATAGCTTCAAATGCAGGCGAAAAAAAAGAGTTATCATCAAATCCATGCGGAACGCATGATTTAGCATCAAATCAATATAAAGTAGAAGGCTTAACTTCAAATCCATGCGAAACATGTGGTTTAGCTTCAAATACTTGTGATAAACGAGATTTAGAGTCAACTTCATGCGAATCAAACGAGTTAGCTTCAAATCCCAGGAAAACACATGATTCAACTTCAAATCAAAGCGAAGTAG
This sequence comes from Megalopta genalis, assembly GCF_051020955.1. Lineage (NCBI taxonomy): Eukaryota > Metazoa > Arthropoda > Insecta > Hymenoptera > Halictidae > Megalopta > Megalopta genalis. The sequence continues at coordinate 30,723 of NW_027477714.1, read as the reverse complement.
GAGGCTTAGCTCCAAATCCATGCGAAACAAATGATTTACCTTCAAATACCTGCGGTTTAAATAAAATAGCTTCAAATGCAGGCGAAAAAAAAGAGTTATCATCAAATCCATGCGGAACGCATGATTTAGCATCAAATCAATATAAAGTAGAAGGCTTAACTTCAAATCCATGCGAAACATGTGGTTTAGCTTCAAATACTTGTGATAAACGAGATTTAGAGTCAACTTCATGCGAATCAAACGAGTTACCTTCAAATCCCAGGAAAACACATGTGTTTCGGCCGAATCGCGGACCGCGGGTCAACGCACGCTCGACTTTCGATGTACGCCGTCTCGCCGTTTTTGTCGAATAAACGGCGAGGCGGCAAGACAATGACACGATCGACGTGCGTTGGCCCGACCGTCAAACGCTCGCCTCGGCCTAATTGTATACATGCAGCGTTTTTGCCTTAGGAGGCAATGACCGGCTTTCGACACCTGACGATGCGTCACCTTGAGCATCGGCCAGGTGTCTATATATACTGCCGCAAATGTGATAACGGAGAGATTCTCCAAGATATCGATATAGCGAACAGTCAAGTTTGATTTAGCGCCCCTTGCGCCGATACGAAGCCGTGCTTCAGTTTTATAGTTCTGTCGTAGCCGTGCTACACTGCATACGCCAAACGGAGCCGTGCTCCAAAAGCTTGTAAACCAAAGGACTGTGGAGTCCAAAACAAATAAATCACGTGTCGTCTCCTCCCGAATTCCGGCGCTTTAATTTTGTGCCGTGCGCAACATTTCTGGTCCTTCGAGCCGGATTCCGGAGACGACACAGGAGAGATAAAACATCTCCATCAACAGCGTCGATCACGCAGTCGATCGACGCATACGAGTCTCTATAACACTGCTGGTCAACATGGAGCAAATCATCAAGGAGCAAGAGCTCACCATCGGGGGCCTTTGCCGGATCCTGCCCAACTTCAAGCGCCTGGGAAAGGCGAAATTCACCGAAGCCGCCGCCGAAGAACGCCTTCGCCGCCTGCGGACCGAGTGGGACGCGTGCCGACGCCTCCACCTCCAGTTGGAGCTGAAGGCCACTTCCGAAGAACGGGAAACCCGCGACTACTTCAAACAGGGGTACTTCGAGCGGGCCGAAGCAGAGTTTGAACAGGCAAGTGATTTCTTCGTGGAACTGATCGCTTCATTTAGGAGCGGAGCGTCTGCGCTGGCTGACGCAAGTCAGACCAGGGAGTCCGACTCCTGTAGCGCGCCCGTGGCGCAGCTACCGCGACTCCCATTGCCGAGGTTCGCCGGCTGCTACGCGGAGTGGCCGAGCTTCTCGGACCAGTTTGAGTCGCTGGTCGTGAAGAACCGGACTCTTCACGACGTCCAGCGACTACAGTACCTCAAGGGTGCTTTAGAGGGAGAAGCAGCGTCCGAGATTGCTCACTACTCCGTGACAGCGGCGAACTTCGGCATCGCGTGGGCGGCCTTGGTCAGGAGGTATGACCGGAAGCGACTGGTCGTCAGTGCGCTCCTGTCGAGCTTCCTGACCCTTGCGCCGCTCACCCGCGATCGCGACGGCAGCGGTCTCGCCTTGCTGCGTCGTCGCACTAACGAGGCGTTGGCCCAGCTGCGAAACTTGGGGCGGCCGGTGGACCATTGGGACGACCTGCTGGTCCACCTAACGGTGGAAAAACTTGACCCGAAGTCGAGGGAGGCGTGGGTCCACGAAATCCGCGCCGCCGTGGATCCACCCACGTATGCCTGTCTCGACGAATTCCTGGAGTATCGGGCCGGGTCCTTCGCGGAGCTTAGGATGGCTCCGGAGCCCTCGGCTACCTCCGCGGAGCGTAGGCCGGCCCGACCTCCACCACCGGTACGCTCCTACGCGATGGCGACGACGACGACGGCGAGCCGTTGCCGGAAGTGCGGCGACAACCACCCGCTGTTCCGGTGCCCTGCGTTCAGGGGCATGGCGATCAACCTGCGCCGGGATTTTGTTAGGGCGCGCGGTTGCTGCTTCAACTGCCTTCGTTCGGGACACCCCGCGACATCGTGTCCCTCCGCGTCGCGCTGCTCCGTTTGCAACGGCTCGCACCACACCCTGATTCACCCGGATTCCGGGGTTGGTGGCGGGCCAGAGTCAACCGCGGTAGAACCCGGGCGGGAAACAGCGACGAATATCTCCGCTTCGTCCGTGGTCCACAACTGCGTCGCACGCTGGAGCGGGAGCAGGGCCGTACTGCTCGCGACCGCTCTAGTATGGGTAGAGACACGCGACGGGGGGGTAAGGCCGGTGAGAGCCCTGTTGGACCAGGGATCGGAGGCGACCTTCGTCTCCGAATCCCTCGTCCAGGCCCTCCGCCTTCCTAAGCGGCCCGCGGCTATCACCGTGACTGGTGCGGGGGACGCGCCGGTGGGTCGCGTGACTTCGCGGGTCGATCTGGTGTTACGGTTGACCGGGCGCGGGAACGCTCCTATGCCGCTTTCCGCGTTCGTCCTCCGGAGACTTACCGGGTACGCGCCCAAGACGACCGTCGACATTCGCGTGTACCCGCATCTGCAGGACCTCGTTTTAGCGGACCCTGATCCGACAAGAGATCTCCCTGTAGATCTCTTAATCGGGGCCGATCGTTACGGTGATGTGATCGGTCCCGGCCTGCGCCGCGGAACACCCGGCCAGCCAATCGCGCAAAATACCATATTCGGTTGGGTCGTCTCGGGCGCCGCGTCGACACCCGCGAACGATCCCGATCCCTCCGCGGCGTCCCTGCACTGTCGCGCGGAGGAAAGGTTGCAGCAGCAATTGCGTTGTTCTGGGAGCCCGAGGAGGCGAGTCCCAAATCTGTTCTCTCCCCTGACGAGTCGAGGTGTGGCGAACATTCCGTCAACACCGTCTCACGGCGGGCGGACGGGCAGTGCGTGGTTCGGTTACCCCTTGCGTACCGAACCAGCCCTCGCTCTCGGCTCGTCAAAGGGCCGTGCCCTAGCCATGCTCCACGGAGTCGAGCGGCGACTCAAGGGCGACAGAAATCAGAGCAAAAATAGTGCTGCAGGAGTTATGGTTGGGGGGTGCGGATTGGGACGCTCCGCTCCCGGACGAGCTCAACCAGACGTGGTGCGAACTCGTCGCCGAGTTACCGCTCTTAAGCGCCGCACGAGTGCCACGCTGGTTTGGCATCTTTCACTCCCCGCGCAGGGGGGAGCAATACGAGTTGCACGGTTCCGCGGACGCGTCTTCGCGCGCGCATGGTGCGGTGGTGTATCTGCTAGCGCGACCGTTCCCGAGCGAACCCTCGGGAACCCAGGTGACCCTCGTCGCCTCGCGGGCCAGGGTCGCTCCCGTCAACATGCTACAGAGCTCTCGCGGCCCTTCGTCGAAGGAGGAATAGTCCCTCGGATTACAAATCGCCGATGCGGCGGGCGAGGATCTTGTGGCTCCGTTGGCTGCAGGGTGGCGCCTTCGCATCGGAGATACGCGCCGTCCGAAAATCCCAATTCGTCGGGCGATCGTCGCCCTTGCGACGGTTGAGCCCATTTCTCGACGAGGCAGGATTGCTCCGCGTGGGGGGACGTCTAGACAACTCGTCCCGCGCGTACGACGAGAAACACCCCATCCTCCTCCCGAAGCACCCAGTGGTGGATTTGCTGGTGGAGGCTGTGCACCTCACGGCCCTCCACAGTGGACCCCAGCTCACCTTGAGCGTGCTGAGGAGGACGTATTGGCTTCTGGGCGCCCGAGATACGGTTAGAAGAGTGACCTGGAGGTGCGTAGCTTGCGCAAGGCATCGCGCATCTCCAGCGTCCCAACTCATGGGCACGTTGCCCTTATCGCGGGTAAACCCTTCGCGGCCCTTCTCGCACGTGGGCGTCGACTATGCGGGCCCCCTCTGGACCCGCATGGGGAAGGGCCGGGGTTATCGGGCCCAGAAGTCATACATCGGGGTGTTCGTGTGCTTCGCGACCCGCGCGATCCACCTCGAGCTGGTGAGCGACTGCACCACGGCGGGCTTCTTGGCTGCGCTGCGGAGGTTCGTCTCCCGTCGGGGTAGGCCCGCTGCCATTTATTCCGACAACGGAACGAACTTCCGCGGTGCCGCACGGGAGCTCGCAGCGATGGTTCGGGCGGTCCGCGACTCAGCCGAGGTATCGGCCTTTCTCGGAGAGGCCGACATCGTGTGGCATTTCTCCCCACCCGGAGCTCCGCATTTCGGCGGTTTATGGGAAGCGGGGGTTAAGGCAGTAAAACGCCACTTAGCACGGGTGGTTGGCCAGCACACCCTCACCTTTGAGGAGATGTGCACCCTGTTGTGCACCGTCGAGGCATGCCTTAATTCCCGCCCCCTAACACCGATGTCGAGCGATCCGACGGACTACGCGGCCCTTACACCGGGGCATTTCTTGACGGGGGCACCCTTGCTTACGCTTCCGGGAGAACGTTCGCCGGACACCGCCGCCTCCCCCTTGTCCCGATGGCAAGGGGTCGAAACCATGCGTGCCAATTTTTGGAAACAATGGAACCACGAGTATCTCCACACGCTGCAGGAGCGCAGCAAATGGTGGCGTGCCGAGAGGAACCTGCAGGTGGGAGATCTCGTGGTTCTTCGCGACGCGAATTGCCCACCGGCGTGTTGGCGTCTCGCACGCGTGCAGACGCTGCACCCCGGTGAGGACGGCCGAGTTCGAGTCGTAACCATTCGCACCGCCGGCGGATGTTACACTCGGCCGATCACGCAGCTCGTGCGCTTGCCGGTGGACATGCCCTCTGGACCCTCCTCAGGACCGGAGCAGTAGCGAGGGAAGGCGAGCGTACATGGCGGGCGGAGCGTGCTCGCCATTTAGTTAATAAGATCAGCGGAGCTGAGGCGGGCGGTATGTTTCGGCCGAATCGCGGACCGCGGGTCAACGCACGCTCGACTTTCGCTGTACGCCGTCTCGCCGTTTTTGTCGAATAAACGGCGAGGCGGCAAGACAATGACACGATCGACGTGCGTTGGCCCGACCGTCAAACGCTCGCCTCGGCCTAATTGTATACATGCAGCGTTTTTGCCTTAGGAGGCAATGACCGGCTTTCGACACCTGACGATGCGTCACCTTGAGCATCGGCCAGGTGTCTATATATACTGCCGCAAATGTGATAACGGAGAGATTCTCCAAGATATCGATATAGCGAACAGTCAAGTTTGATTTAGCGCCCCTTGCGCCGATACGAAGCCGTGCTTCAGTTTTATAGTTCTGTCGTAGCCGTGCTACACTGCATACGCCAAACGGAGCCGTGCTCCAAAAGCTTGTAAACCAAAGGACTGTGGAGTCCAAAACAAATAAATCACGTGTCGTCTCCTCCCGAATTCCGGCGCTTTAATTTTGTGCCGTGCGCAACAACATGATTCAACTTCAAATCAAAGCGAAGTAGGAGGCTTAGCTCCAAATCCATGCGAAACAAATGATTTACCTTCAAATACCTGCGGTTTAAATGAAATACCTTCAAATGCAGGCGAAACAAACGAGTTAGCTTCAAATTCATGGGAAACACATGATTTAACTTCAAATCAATGCGAAGTAGAAGGCTTAGCTTCAAATCCATGCGAAACAAATGGTTTAGCTTCAAATACTTGTGATAAACACGATTTAGAGTCAACTGCATGCGAATCAAACGAGTTAGATTCAAATCCCAGGGAAACACATGATTTAACTTCAAATCAATGCGAAGTAGAAGGCTTAGCTTCAAATCCATGCGAAACAAATGATTTAGCTTCAAATACTTGTGATAAACGGGATTTAGCTTCAACTGCATGCGAATCAAACGAGTTAGCTTCAAATCCCAGGGAAACACATGATTTAACTTCAAATCAATGCGAAGTAGAAGGCTTAGCTTCAAATCCATGCGAAACAAATGGTTTAGCTTCAAATACATGTGATAAACACAATTTAGAGTCAACTGCATGCGATTCAAACGAGATAGCGTCAAATCCAAGAGAAACACATGATATTAACTTCAAATCAATGCGAACTAGAAGGCTTAGCTACAAATCCATGCGAAACAAATGATTTACCTTCAAATACCTGCAGTTTAAATGAAATAGCTTCAAATGCAGGCGAAAAAAAAGAGTTATCATCAAATCCATGCGGAACGCATGATTTAGCATCAAATCAATATAAAGTAGAAGGCTTAACTTCAAATCCATGCGAAACATGTGGTTTAGCTTCAAATACTTGTGATAAACGAGATTTAGAGTCAACTGCATGCGAATCAAACGAGTTAGCTTCAAATCCCAGGAAAACACATGATTTAACTTCAAATCAAAGCGAAGTAGGAGGCTTAGCTTCATATTCATGCGAAACAAATGATTTACCTTCAAATACCTGCGGTTTAAATGAAATACCTTCAAATGCAGGCGAAACAAAGGAGTTAGCTTCAAATTCATGGGAAACACATGAGTTAGCTTCAAATCAATGCGAAGTAGAAGGCTTAGCTTCAAATCCATGCGAAACAAATGGTTTAGCTTCAAATACTTGTGATAAACACGATTTAGAGTCAACTGCATGCGAATCAAACGAGTTAGATTCAAATCCCAGGAAAACACATGATTTAACTTCTAATCAAAGCGAAGTAGGAGGCTTAAATTCAAATCTATGGGAAACAAATGATTTACCTTCAAATAGCTGCGGTTTAAATGAAATAACTTCAAATGCAGGCGAAACAAACGAGTTAGCTTCAAATCCATGGGAAACACATGAGTTAGCTTCAAATCAATGCGAAGTAGAAGGCTTAGCTTCAAATACATGCGAAATAAATGATTTACCTTCAAATACCTGCGGTTTAAATGCAATAGCTTCAAATGCAGGCGAAACAAACGAGATAGCTTCAAATCCATGGGAAACACATGAGTTAGCTTCAAATCAATGCGAAGTAGAAGGCTTAACTTCAAATCCATGCGAAACATGTGGCTTAGCTTCAAATACTTGTGATAAACGGGATTTAGAGTCAACTGCATGCGAATCAAACGAGTTAGCTTCAAATCCCAGGAAAACACATGACTTAACTTCAACTCAAAGCGCAGTAGGAAGCTTAGATTCAATTCCATGCGAAACAAATGATTTACCTTCAAATACCTGCGGTTTAAATGAAATAGCTTCAAATGCATGCGAAAAAAACGGGTTAGCATCAAATCCATGCGAAACACATGATTTAGCATCAAATCAATATAAAGTAGAAGGCTTAACTTCAAGTCCATGCGAAACATGTGGTTTAGCTTCAAATACTTGTGATAAACGGGATTTAGAGTCAACTGCATGCGAATCAAACAAGTTAGCTTCAAATCCCAGGAAAACACATGATTCAACTTCAAATCAAAGCGAAGTAGGAGGCTTAGCTTCAAATCCATGCGAAACAAATGGTTTACCTTCAAATACCTGCGGTTTAAATGAAATACCTTCAAATGCAGGCGAAACAAACGAGTTAGCATCAAATTCATGGGAAACACACGAGTTAGCTTCAAATCAATGCGAAGTAGAAGGCTTAGCTTCAAATCCATGCGAATCAAATGGTTTAGCTTCAAATACTTGTGATAAACGGGATTTAGCTTCAACTGCATGCGAATCAAACGAGTTAGCTTCTAATACCAGGGAAACAAATGATTTAGCTTTAAATCAAAGATAAGTAGGAGGCTTAGATTCAAATCCATGCGAAGCAAATGATTTACCTTCAAATACCTGCGGTTTAAATGAAATAGCTTCAATATGCAGGCGAAGAAAACGAGTTAGCATCAAATCCATTCGAAACTCATGATTTAGCATCAATTCAATATGAAGTAGGAGGCTTAACTTCAAATCCATGCGAAACAAATGATTTAGCTTCAAATACCTGCGGTTTAAATGCAATAGCTTCAAATGCAGGCGAAACAAACGAGATAGCTTCAAATCCATGGGAAACACATGAGTTAGCTTCAAATCAATGCGAAGTAGAAGGCTTAACTTCAAATCCATGCGAAACATGTGGCTTAGCTTCAAATACTTGTGATAAACGGGATTTAGAGTCAACTGCATGCGAATCAAACGAGTTAGCTTCAAATCCCAGGAAAACACATGACTTAACTTCAACTCAAAGCGCAGTAGAAAGCTTAGATTCAATTCCATGCGAAACAAATGATTTACCTTCAAATACCTGCGGTTTAAATGAAATAGCTTCAAATGCATGCGAAAAAAACGGGTTAGCATCAAATCCATGCGAAACACATGATTTAGCATCAAATCAATATAAAGTAGAAGGCTTAACTTCAAGTCCATGCGAAACAAATGATTTAGCTTCAAATACTTGTGATAAACGGGATTTAGCTTCAACTGCATGCGAATCAAACGAATTAGCTTCAAATACCAGGAAAACACATGATTCAACTTCAAATCAAAGCGAAGTAGGAGGCTTAGCTTCAAATCCATGCGAAACAAATGGTTTACCTTCAAATACCTGCGGTTTAAATGAAATACCTTCAAATGCAGGCGAAACAAACGAGTTAGCATCAAATTCATGGGAAACACACGAGTTAGCTTCAAATCAATGCGAAGTAGAAGGCTTAGCTTCAAATCCATGCGAAACAAATGGTTTAGCTTCAAATACTTGTGATAAACACGATTTAGAGTCAACTGCATGCGAATCAAACGAGTTAGATTCAATTCCCAGGGAAACACATGATTTAACTTCAAATCAATGCGAAGTAGAAGGCTTAGCTTCAAATCCATGCGAAACAAATGATTTAGCTTCAAATACTTGTGATAAACGGGATTTAGCTTCAACTGCATGCGAATCAAACGAGTTAGCTTCTAATACCAGGGAAACAAATGATTTAGCTTTAAATCAAAGATAAGTAGGAGGCTTAGATTCAAATCCATGCGAAGCAAATGATTTACCTTCAAATACCTGCGGTTTAAATGAAATAGCTTCAATATGCAGGCGAAAAAAACGAGTTAGCATCAAATCCATTCGAAACTCATGATTTAGCATCAATTCAATATGAAGTAGGAGGCTTAACTTCAAATCCATGCGAAACAAATGATTTAGCTTCAAATACTTGTGATAAACGGGATTTAGCTTCAACTGCATGCGAATCAAACGAGTTAGCTTCTAATACCAGGGAAACACATGATTTAACTTCACATCAAAGCGAAGTAGGTGGCTTAGCTTTAAATCCATGCGAAACAAATGATTTACCTTCAAATATCTGCGGTTTAAATGAAATAGCTTCAAATGCAGGCGAAAAAAACGAGTTAGCATCAAATCCATGCGAAACAAATGGTTTAGCTTCAAATACATGTGATAAACACAATTTAGAGTCAACTGCATGCGATTCAAACGAGATAGCGTCAAATCCAAGAGAAACACATGATATTAACTTCAAATCAATGCGAACTAGAAGGCTTAGCTACAAATCCATGCGAAACAAATGATTTACCTTCAAATACCTGCAGTTTAAATGAAATAGCTTCAAATGCAGGCGAAAAAAAAGAGTTATCATCAAATCCATGCGGAACGCATGATTTAGCATCAAATCAATATAAAGTAGAAGGCTTAACTTCAAATCCATGCGAAACATGTGGTTTAGCTTCAAATACTTGTGATAAACGAGATTTAGAGTCAACTTCATGCGAATCAAACGAGTTAGCTTCAAATCCCAGGAAAACACATGATTCAACTTCAAATCAAAGCGAAGTAGGAGGCTTAGCTCCAAATCCATGCGAAACAAATGATTTACCTTCAAATACCTGCGGTTTAAATGAAATACCTTCAAATGCAGGCGAAACAAACGAGTTAGCTTCAAAGTCATGGGAAACACATGATTTAACTTCAAATCAATGCGAAGTAGAAGGCTTAGCTTCAAATCCATGCGAAACAAATGGTTTAGCTTCAAATACTTGTGATAAACGGGATTTAGCTTCAACTGCATGCGAATCAAACGAGTTAGCTTCTAATACCAGGGAAACAAATGATTTAGCTTTAAATCAAAGATAAGTAGGAGGCTTAGATTCAAATCCATGCGAAGCAAATGATTTACCTTCAAATACCTGCGGTTTAAATGAAATAGCTTCAATATGCAGGCGAAGAAAACGAGTTAGCATCAAATCCATTCGAAACTCATGATTTAGCATCAATTCAATATGAAGTAGGAGGCTTAACTTCAAATCCATGCGAAACAAATGATTTAGCTTCAAATACCTGCGGTTTAAATGCAATAGCTTCAAATGCAGGCGAAACAAACGAGATAGCTTCAAATCCATGGGAAACACATGAGTTAGCTTCAAATCAATGCGAAGTAGAAGGCTTAACTTCAAATCCATGCGAAACATGTGGCTTAGCTTCAAATACTTGTGATAAACGGGATTTAGAGTCAACTGCATGCGAATCAAACGAGTTAGCTTCAAATCCCAGGAAAACACATGACTTAACTTCAACTCAAAGCGCAGTAGAAAGCTTAGATTCAATTCCATGCGAAACAAATGATTTACCTTCAAATACCTGCGGTTTAAATGAAATAGCTTCAAATGCATGCGAAAAAAACGGGTTAGCATCAAATCCATGCGAAACACATGATTTAGCATCAAATCATTATAAAGTAGAAGGCTTAACTTCAAGTCCATGCGAAACAAATGATTTAGCTTCAAATACTTGTGATAAACGGGATTTAGCTTCAACTGCATGCGAATCAAACGAATTAGCTTCAAATACCAGGAAAACACATGATTCAACTTCAAATCAAAGCGAAGTAGGAGGCTTAGCTTCAAATCCATGCGAAACAAATGGTTTACCTTCAAATACCTGCGGTTTAAATGAAATACCTTCAAATGCAGGCGAAACAAACGAGTTAGCATCAAATTCATGGGAAACACACGAGTTAGCTTCAAATCAATGCGAAGTAGAAGGCTTAGCTTCAAATCCATGCGAAACAAATGGTTTAGCTTCAAATACTTGTGATAAACACGATTTAGAGTCAACTGCATGCGAATCAAACGAGTTAGATTCAATTCCCAGGGAAACACATGATTTAACTTCAAATCAATGCGAAGTAGAAGGCTTAGCTTCAAATCCATGCGAAACAAATGATTTAGCTTCAAATACTTGTGATAAACGGGATTTAGCTTCAACTGCATGCGAATCAAACGAGTTAGCTTCTAATACCAGGGAAACAAATGATTTAGCTTTAAATCAAAGATAAGTAGGAGGCTTAGATTCAAATCCATGCGAAGCAAATGATTTACCTTCAAATACCTGCGGTTTAAATGAAATAGCTTCAATATGCAGGCGAAAAAAACGAGTTAGCATCAGATCCATTCGAAACTCATGATTTAGCATCAATTCAATATGAAGTAGGAGGCTTAACTTCAAATCCATGCGAAACAAATGATTTAGCTTCAAATACTTGTGATAAACGGGATTTAGCTTCAACTGCATGCGAATCAAACGAGTTAGCTTCAAATACCAGGGAAACACATGATTTAACTTCAAATCAAAGCGAAGTAGGTGGCTTAGCTTTAAATCCATGCGAAACAAATGATTTACCTTCAAATATCTGCGGTTTAAATGAAATAGCTTCAAATGCAGGCGAAAAAACGAGTTAGCATCAAATCCATGCGAAACAAATGGTTTAGCTTCAAATACATGTGATAAACACAATTTAGAGTCAACTGCATGCGATTCAAACGAGATAGCGTCAAATCCAAGAGAAACACATGATATTAACTTCAAATCAATGCGAACTAGAAGGCTTAGCTACAAATCCATGCGAAACAAATGATTTACCTTCAAATACCTGCAGTTTAAATGAAATAGCTTCAAATGCAGGCGAAAAAAAAGAGTTATCATCAATCCATGCGGAACGCAAGATTTAGCATCAAATCAATATAAAGTAGAAGGCTTAACTTCAAATCCATGCGAAACATGTAGTTTAGCTTCAAATACTTGTGATAAACGAGATTTAGAGTCAACTACATGCGAATCGAACGAGTTAGATTCAAATCCCAGGGAAACACATGATTTAACTTCAAATCAATGCGAAGTAGAAGGCTTAGCTTCAAATCCATGCGAAACAAATGGTTTAGCTTCAAATACATGTGATAAACACAATTTAGAGTCAACTGCGTGCGATTCAAACGAGATAGCGTCAAATCCAAGAGAAACACATGATATTAACTTCAAATCAATGCGAACTAGAAGGCTTAGCTACAAATCCATGCGAAACAAATGATTTACCTTCAAATACCTGCAGTTTAAATGAAATAGCTTCAAATGCAGGCGAAAAAAAAGAGTTATCATCAAATCCATGCGGAACGCATGATTTAGCATCAATCAATATAAAGTAGAAGGCTTAACTTCAAATCCATGCGAAACATGTGGTTTAGCTTCAAATACTTGTGATAAACGAGATTTAGAGTCAACTTCATGCGAATCAAACGAGTTAGCTTCAAATCCCAGGAAAACACATGATTCAACTTCAAATCAAAGCGAAGTAGGAGGCTTAGCTCCAAATCCATGCGAAACAAATGATTTACCTTCAAATACCTGCGGTTTAAATGAAATACCTTCAAATGCAGGCGAAACAAACGAGTTAGCTTCAAAGTCATGGGAAACACATGATTTAACTTCAAATCAATGCGAAGTAGAAGGCTTAGCTTCAAATCCATGCGAAACAAATGGTTTAGCTTCAAATACTTGTGATAAACACGATTTAGAGTCAACTGCATGCGATTCAAACGAGATAGCGTCAAATCCAAGAGAAACACATGATATTAACTTCAAATCAATGCGAACTAGAAGGCTTAGCTTCAAATCCATGCGAAACAAATGATTTACCTTCAAATACCTGCAGTTTAAATGAAATAGCTTCAAATGCAGGCGAAAAAAATAGTAAGCATCAAATCCATGCGGAACACATGATTTAGCATCAAATCAATATGAAGTAGAAGGCTTAACTTCAAATCCATGCGAAACATGTGGTTTAGCTTCAAAAACTTGTGATAACCGGGATTTAGAGTCAACTGCATCCGAATGAAACGAGTTAGCTTCAAATCCCAGGAAAACACATGATTTAACTTTAAATCAAGGATAAGTAGGAGGCTTAGCTTCAAATCCATGCGAAGCAAATGATTTACCTTCAAATACCTGCGGTTTAAATGAAATAGCTTCAATATGCAGGCGAAAAAAACGAGTTAGCATCAAATCCATTCGAAACTCATGATTTAGCATCAAATCAATATGAAGTAGGAGGCTTAACTTCAAATCCATGCGAAACAAATGATTTAGCTTCAAATACTTGTGATAAACGGGATTTAGCTTCAACTGCATGCGAATCAAACGAGTTAGCTTCAAATCCCAGGAAAACACATGATTCAACTTCAAATCAAAGCGAAGTAGGAGGCTTAGCTCCAAATCCATGCGAAACAAATGATTTTCCCTTCAAATACCTGCGGTTTAAATGAAATACCTTCAAATGCAGGCGAAGCAAACGAGTTAGCTTCAAATTCATGGAAACACACGAGTTAGCTTCAAATCAATGCGAAGTAGAAGGCTTAGCTTCAAATCCATGCGAAACAAATGGTTTAGCTTCAAATACTTGTGATAAACACGATTTAGAGTCAACTGCATGCGAATCAAACGAGTTAGATTCAATTCCCAGGGAAACACATGATTTAACTTCAAATCAATGCGAAGTAGAAGGCTTAGCTTCAAATCCATGCGAAACAAATGATTTAGCTTCAAATACTTGTGATAAACGGGATTTAGCTTCAACTGCATGCGAATCAAACGAGTTAGCTTCTAATACCAGGGAAACAAATGATTTAGCTTTAAATCAAAGATAAGTAGGAGGCTTAGATTCAAATCCATGCGAAGCAAATGATTTACCTTCAAATACCTGCGGTTTAAATGAAATAGCTTCAATATGCAGGCGAAAAAAACGAGTTAGCATCAAATCCATTCGAAACTCATGATTTAGCATCAATTCAATATGAAGTAGGAGGCTTAACTTCAAATCCATGCGAAACAAATGATTTAGCTTCAAATACTTGTGATAAACGGGATTTAGCTTCAACTGCATGCGAATCAAACGAGTTAGCTTCAAATACCAGGGAAACACATGATTTAACTTCAAATCAAAGCGAAGTAGGTGGCTTAGCTTTAAATCCATGCGAAACAAATGATTTACCTTCAAATATCTGCGGTTTAAATGAAATAGCTTCAATGCAGGCGAAAAAAACGAGTTAGCATCAAATCCATGCGAAACAAATGGTTTAGCTTCAAATACATGTGATAAACACAATTTAGAGTCAACTGCATGCGATTCAAACGAGATAGCGTCAAATCCAAGAGAAACACATGATATTAACTTCAAATCAATGCGAACTAGAAGGCTTAGCTACAAATCCATGCGAAACAAATGATTTACCTTCAAATACCTGCAGTTTAAATGAAATAGCTTCAAATGCAGGCGAAAAAAAAGAGTTATCATCAAATCCATGCGGAACGCATGATTTAGCATCAAATCAATATAAAGTAGAAGGCTTAACTTCAAATCCATGCGAAACATGTAGTTTAGCTTCAAATACTTGTGATAAACGAGATTTAGAGTCAACTACATGCGAATCGAACGAGTTAGATTCAAATCCCAGGGAAACACATGATTTAACTTCAAATCAATGCGAAGTAGAAGGCTTAGCTTCAAATCCATGCGAAACAAATGGTTTAGCTTCAAATACATGTGATAAACACAATTTAGAGTCAACTGCGTGCGATTCAAACGAGATAGCGTCAAATCCAAGAGAAACACATGATATTAACTTCAAATCAATGCGAACTAGAAGGCTTAGCTACAAATCCATGCGAAACAAATGATTTACCTTCAAATACCTGCAGTTTAAATGAAATAGCTTCAAATGCAGGCGAAAAAAAAGAGTTATCATCAAATCCATGCGGAACGCATGATTTAGCATCAAATCAATATAAAGTAGAAGGCTTAACTTCAAATCCATGCGAAACATGTGGTTTAGCTTCAAATACTTGTGATAAACGAGATTTAGAGTCAACTTCATGCGAATCAAACGAGTTAGCTTCAAATCCCAGGAAAACACATGATTCAACTTCAAATCAAAGCGAAGTAGGAGGCTTAGCTCCAAATCCATGCGAAACAAATGATTTACCTTCAAATACCTGCGGTTTAAATGAAATACCTTCAAATGCAGGCGAAACAAACGAGTTAGCTTCAAAGTCATGGGAAACACATGATTTAACTTCAAATCAATGCGAAGTAGAAGCTTAGCTTCAAATCCATGCGAAACAAATGGTTTAGCTTCAAATACTTGTGATAAACACGATTTAGAGTCAACTGCATGCGATTCAAACGAGATAGCGTCAAATCCAAGAGAAACACATGATATTAACTTCAAATCAATGCGAACTAGAAGGCTTAGCTTCAAATCCATGCGAAACAAATGATTTACCTTCAAATACCTGCAGTTTAAATGAAATAGCTTCAAATGCAGGCGAAAAAAAATAGTAAGCATCAAATCCATGCGGAACACATGATTTAGCATCAAATCAATATGAAGTAGAAGGCTTAGCTTCAAATCCAAGCGAAACAAATGGTTTAGCTTCAAATACTTGTGATAAACACGATTTAGAGTCAACTGCATGCGAATCAAACGAGTTAGATTCAAATCCCAGGGAAACACATGATTTAACTTCAAATCAATGCGAAGTAGAAGGCTTAGCTTCAAATCCATGCGAAACAAATGATTTAGCTTCAAATACTTGTGACAAACGGGATTTAGCTTCAACTGCATGCGAATCAAACAAGTTAGCTTCAAATACCAGGGAAACACATGATTTAACTTCAAATCAAAGCGAAGTAGGAGGCTTAGCTTTAAATCCATGCGAAACAAATGATTTACCTTCAAATATCTGCGGTTTAAATGAAATAGCTTCAAATGCAGGCGAAAAAAACGAGTTAGCATCAAATCCATTCGAAACTCATGATTTAGCATCAAATCAATATGAAGTAGGAGGCTTAACTTCAAATCCATGCGAAACATGTGGTTTAGCTTCAAATACTTGTGATAAACGAGATTTAGACTCAACTTCATGCGAATCAAACGAGTTAGCTTCAAATCCCAGGAAAACACATGATTCAACTTCAAATCAATGCGAACTAGAAGGCTTAGCTTCAAATCCATGCGAAACAAATGATTTACCTTCAAATACCTGAAGTTAAATGAAATAGCTTCAAATGCAGGCGAAAAAAAATAGTTAGCATCAAATCCATGCGAAACACATGATTTAGCATCAAATCAATATGCAGTAGAAGGCTTAGCTTCAAATCCATGCGAAACAAATGGTTTAGCTTCAAATACATGTGATAAACACAATTTAGAGTCAACTGCATGCGATTCAAACGAGATAGCGTCAAATCCAAGAGAAACACATGATATTAACTTCAAATCAATGCGAACTAGAAGGCTTAGCTACAAATCCATGCGAAACAAATGATTTACCTTCAAATACCTGCAGTTTAAATGAAATAGCTTCAAATGCAGGCGAAAAAAGAGTTATCATCAAATCCATGCGGAACGCATGATTTAGCATCAAATCAATATAAAGTAGAAGGCTTAACTTCAAATCCATGCGAAACATGTGGTTTAGCTTCAAATACTTGTGATAAACGAGATTTAGAGCTAACTTCATGCGAATCGAACGAGTTAGATTCAAATCCCAGGGAAACACATGATTTAACTTCAAATCAATGCGAAGTAAAAGGCTTAGCTTCAAATCCATGCGAAACAAATGGTTTAGCTTCAAATACATGTGATAAAGACAATTTAGAGTCAACTGCATGCGATTCAAACGAGATAGCGTCAAATCCAAGAGAAACACATGATATTAACTTCAAATCAATGCGAACTAGAAGGCTTAGCTACAAATCCATGCGAAACAAATGATTTACCTTCAAATACCTGCAGTTTAAATGAAATAGCTTCAAATGCAGGCGAAAAAAAAGAGTTATCATCAAATCCATGCGGAACGCATGATTTAGCATCAAATCAATATAAAGTAGAAGGCTTAACTTCAAATCCATGCGAAACATGTGGTTTAGCTTCAAATACTTGTGATAAACGAGATTTAGAGTCAACTTCATGCGAATCAAACGAGTTAGCTTCAAATCCAGGAAAACACATGATTCAACTTCAAATCAAAGCGAAGTAGGAGGCTTAGCTCAAATCCATGCGAAACAAATGATTTACCTTCAAATACCTGCGGTTTAAATGAAATACCTTCAAATGCAGGCGAAACAAACGAGTTAGCTTCAAAGTCATGGGAAACACATGATTTAACATCAAATCAATGCGAAGTAGAAGGCTTAGCTTCAAATCCACGCGAAACAAATGGTTTAGCTTCAAATACTTGTGATAAACACGATTTAGAGTCAACTGCATGCGAATCGAACGAGTTAGATTCAAATCCCAGGGAAACACATGATTTAACTTCAAATCATTGCGAAGTAGAAGGCTTAGCTTCAAATCCATGCGAAACAAATGGTTTAGCTTCAAATACATGTGATAAACACAATTTAGAGTCAACTGCATGCGATTCAAACGAGATAGCGTCAAATCCAAGAGAAACACATGATATTAACTTCAAATCAATGCGAACTAGAAGGCTTAGCTACAAATCCATGCGAAACAAATGATTTACCTTCAAATACCTGCAGTTTAAATGAAATAGCTTCAAATGCAGGCGAAAAAAAGAGTTATCATCAAATCCATGCGAAACGCATGATTTAGCATCAAATCAATATAAAGTAGAAGGCTTAACTTCAAATCCATGCGAAACATGTGGTTTAGCTTCAAATACTTGTGATAAACGAGATTTAGAGTTAACTTCATGCGAATCGAACGAGTTAGATTCAAATCCCAGGGAAACACATGATTTAACTTCAAATCAATGCGAAGTAGAAGGCTTAGCTTCAAATCCATGCGAAACAAATGGTTTAGCTTCAAATACATGTGATAAACACAATTTAGAGTCAACTGCATGCGATTCAAACGAGATAGCGTCAAATCCAAGAGAAACACATGATATTAACTTCAAATCAATGCGAACTAGAAGGCTTAGCTACAAATCCATGCGAAACAAATGATTTACCTTCAAATGCCTGCAGTTTAAATGAAATAGCTTCAGATGCAGGCGAAAAAAAAGAGTTATCATCAAATCCATGCGGAACGCATGATTTAGCATCAAATCAATATAAAGTAGAAGGCTTAACTTCAAATCCATGCGAAACATGTGGTTTAGCTTCAAATACTTGTGAGAAACGAGATTTAGAGTCAACTTCATGCGAATCAAACGAGTTAGCTTCAAATCCCAGGAAAACACATGATTCAACTTCAAATCAAAGCGAAGTAGGAGGCTTAGCTCCAAATCCATGCGAAACAAATGATTTACCTTCAAATACCTGCGGTTTAAATGAAATACCTTCAAATGCAGGCGAAACAAACGAGTTAGCTTCAAAGTCATGGGAAAAACATGATTTAACTTCAAATCAATGCGAAGTAGAAGGCTTAGCTTCAAATCCATGCGAAACAAATGGTTTAGCTTCAAATACTTGTGATAAACACGATTTAGAGTCAACTGCATGCGAATCAAACGAGTTAGATTCAAATCCCAGGGAAACACATGATTTAACTTCAAATCAATGCGAAGTAGAAGGCTTAGCTTCAAATCCATGCGAAACAAATGATTTACCTTCAAATACCTGCGGTTTAAATGAAATAGCTTCAAATGCAGGCGAAAATAACGAGTTAGCATCAAATCCATGCGAAACACATGATTTAGCATCAAATCAATATGAAGTAGAAGGCCTAACTTCAATCCATGCGAAACATGTGGTTTAGCTTCAAAACTTGTGATAAACGGGATTTAGAGTCAACTTCATGCGAATCAAACGAGTTAGCTTCAAATCCCAGGAAAACACATGATTCAACTTCAAATCAACGCGAACTAGAAGGCTTAGCTTCAAATCCATGCGAAACAAATGATTTACCTTCAAATACCTGCAGTTTAAATGAAATAGCTTCAAATGCAGGCGAAAAAAAATAGTTAGCATCAAATCCATGCGAAACACATGATTTAGCATCAAATCAATATGAAGTAGAAGGCTTAGCTTCAAATCCATGCGAAACAAATGGTTTAGCTTCAAATACATGTGATAAACACAATTTAGAGTCAACTGCATGCGATTCAAACGAGATAGCGTCAAATCCAAGAGAAACACATGATATTAACTTCAAATCAATGCGAACTAGAAGGCTTAGCTACAAATCCATGCGAAACAAATGATTTACCTTCAAATACCTGCAGTTTAAATGAAATAGCTTCAAATGCAGGCGAAAAAAAGAGTTATCATCAAATCCATGCGGAACGCATGATTTAGCATCAAATCAATATAAAGTAGAAGGCTTAACTTCAAATCCATGCGAAACATGTGTTTAGCTTCAAATACTTGTGATAAACGAGATTTAGAGCTAACTTCATGCGAATCGAACGAGTTAGATTCAAATCCCAGGGAAACACATGATTTAACTTCAAATCAATGCGAAGTAGAAGGCTTAGCTTCAAATCCATGCGAAACAAATGGTTTAGCTTCAAATACATGTGATAAACACAATTTAGAGTCAACTGCATGCGATTCAAACGAGATAGCGTCAAATCCAAGAGAAACACATGATATTAACTTCAAATCAATGCGAACTAGAAGGCTTAGCTACAAATCCATGCGAAACAAATGATTTACCTTCAAATGCCTGCAGTTTAAATGAAATAGCTTCAGATGCAGGCGAAAAAAAAGAGTTATCATCAAATCCATGCGGAACGCATGATTTAGCATCAAATCAATATAAAGTAGAAGGCTTAACTTCAAATCCATGCGAAACATGTGGTTTAGCTTCAAATACTTGTGAGAAACGAGATTTAGAGTCAACTTCATGCGAATCAAACGAGTTAGCTTCAAATCCCAGGAAAACACATGATTCAACTTCAAATCAAAGCGAAGTAGGAGGCTTAGCTCCAAATCCATGCGAAACAAATGATTTACCTTCAAATACCTGCGGTTTAAATGAAATACCTTCAAATGCAGGCGAAACAAACGAGTTAGCTTCAAAGTCATGGGAAAAACATGATTTAACTTCAAATCAATGCGAAGTAGAAGGCTTAGCTTCAAATCCATGCGAAACAAATGGTTTAGCTTCAAATACTTGTGATAAACACGATTTAGAGTCAACTGCATGCGAATCAAACGAGTTAGATTCAAATCCCAGGGAAACACATGATTTAACTTCAAATCAATGCGAAGTAGAAGGCTTAGCTTCAAATCCATGCGAAACAAATGGTTTAGCTTCAAATACTTGTGATAAACACGATTTAGAGTCAACTGCATGCGAATCGAACGAGTTAGCTTCAAATACCAGGGAAACGAATGATTTAACTTTAAATCAAGGATAAGTAGGAGGCTTATCTTCAAATCCATGCGAAGCAAATGATTTACCTTCAATACCTGCGGTTTAAATGAAATACCTTCAAATGCAGGCGAAACAAACGAGTTAGCTTCAAAGTCGTGGGAAACACATGATTTAACTTCAAATCAATGCGAAGTAGAAGGCTTAGATTCAAATCCATGCGAAACAAATGGTTTAGCTTCAAATACTTGTAATAAACACGATTTAGAGTCAACTGCATGCGAATCAAACGAGTTAGATTCAAATCCCAGGGAAACACATGATTTAACTTCAAATCAATGCGAAGTAGAAGGCTTAGCTTCAAATCCATGCGAAACAAATGATTTAGATTCAAATACTTGTGATAAACGGGATTTAGCTTCAACTGCATGCGAATCAAACGAGTTAGCTTCAAATACCAGGGAAACACATGATTTAACTTCAAATCAAAGCGAAGTAGGAGGCTTAGCTTTAAATCCATGCGAAACAAATGATTTACCTTCAAATATCTGCGGTTTAAATGAAATAGCTTCAAATGCAGGCGAAAAAACGAGTTAGCATCAAATCCATGCGAAACAAATGTTTAGCTTCAAATGCATGTGATAAACACAATTTAGAGTCAACTGCATGCGATTCAAACGAGATAGCGTCAAATCCAAGAGAAACACATGATATTAACTTCAAATCAATGCGAACTAGAAGGCTTAGCTACAAATCCATGCGAAACAAATGATTTACCTTCAAATACGTGCAGTTTAAATGAAATAGCTTCAAATGCAGGCGAAAAAAAATAGTTAGCAACAAATCCATGCGGAACACATGATTTAGCATCAAATCAATGCGAAGTAGAAGGCTTAGCTTCAAATCCATGCGAAACAAATGGTTTAGCTTCAAATACTTGTGATAAACACGATTTAGAGTCAACTGCATGCGATTCAAACGAGATAGCGTCAAATCCAAGAGAAACACATGATATTAACTTCAAATCAATGCGAACTAGAAGGCTTAGCTTCAAATCCATGCGAAACAAATGATTTACCTTCAAATACCTGCAGTTTAAATGAAATAGCTTCAAATGCAGGCGAAAAAAAGAGTTATCATCAAATCCATGCGGAACGCATGATTTAGCATCAGATCAATATAAAGTAGAAGGCTTAACTTCAAATCCATGCGAAACATGTGTTTAGCTTCAAATACTTGTGATAAACGAGATTTAGACTCAACTTCATGCGAATCAAACGAGTTAGCTTCAAATCCCAGGAAAACACATGATTCAACTTCAAATCAATGCGAACTAGAAGGCTTAGCTTCAAATCCATGCGAAACAAATGATTTACCTTCAAATACCTGCAGTTTAAATGAAATAGCTTCAAATGCAGGCGAAAAAAAATAGTTAGCATCAAATCCATGCGGAACACATGATTTAGCATCAAATCAATATGAAGTAGAAGGCCTAACTTCAAATCCAAGCGAAACATGTGGTTTAGCTTCAAAAACTTGTGATAAACGGGATTTAGAGTCAACTGCATCCGAATGAAACGAGTTAGCTTCAAATCCCAGGAAAACACATGATTTAACTTCAACTCAAAGCGAAGTAGGTGGCTTAGATTCAAATCCATGCGAAACAAATGATTTACCTTCAAATACCTGCGGTTTAAATGAAATAGTTTCAAATGCAGGCGAAACAACGAGTTAGCTTCAAATTCATGGGAAACACATGATTTAACTTCAAATCAATGCGAAGTAGAAGGCTTAGCTTCAAATCCATGCGAAACAAATGGTTTAGCTTCAAATACTTGTGATAAACACGATTTAGAGTCAACTGCATGCGATTCAAACGAGATAGCGTCAAATCCAAGAGAAACGCATGATATTAACTTCAAATCAATGCGAACTAGAAGGCTTAGCTTCAAATCCATGCGAAACAAATGATTTACCTTCAAATACCTGCAGTTTAAATGAAATAGCTTCAAATGCAGGCGAAAAAAAATAGTAAGCATCAAATCCATGCGGAACACATGATTTAGCATCAAATCAATATGAAGTAGAAGGCTTAACTTCAAATCCATGCGAAACATGTGGTTTAGCTTCAAAAACTTGTGATAACCGGGATTTAGAGTCAACTGCATCCGAATGAAACGAGTTAGCTTCAAATCCAGGAAAACACATGATTTAACTTCAACTCAAAGCGAAGTAGGAGGCTTAGATTCAAATCCATGCGAAACAAATGATTTACCTTCAAATACCTGCGGTTTAAATGAAATAGCTTCAAATGTAGGCGAAAAAAACGAGTTAGCATCAAATCCATGCGAAACACATGATTTAGCATCAAATCAATATGAAGTAGAAGGCTTAACTTCAAGTCCATGCGAAACGTGTGGTTTAGCTTCAAATACTTGTGATAAACGGTATTTAGCTCCAACTGCATGCGAATCAAACGAGTTAGCTTCAAATACCAGGGAAACGAATGATTTAACTTTAAATCAAGGATAAGTAGGAGGCTTATCTTCAAATCCATGCGAAGCAAATGATTTACCTTCAAATACCTGCGGTTTAAATGAAATAGCTTCAAATGCAGGCGAAAAAAACGAGTTAGCATCAAATCCATGCGAAACACATGATTTAGCATCAAGTCAATATGAAGTAGAAGGCTTAACTTCAAGTCCATGCGAAACGTGTGGTTTAGCTTCAAATACTTGTGATAAACGGTATTTAGCTCCAACTGCATGCGAATCAAACGAGTTAGCTTCAAATACCAGGGAAACGAATGATTTAACTTTAAATCAAGGATAAGTAGGAGGCTTATCTTCAAATCCATGCGAAGCAAATGATTTACCTTCAAATACCTGCGGTTTAAATGAAATACCTTCAAATGCAGGCGAAACAAACGAGTTAGCTTCAAAGTCATGGGAAACACATGATTTAACTTCAAATCAATGCGAAGTAGAAGGCTTAGATTCAAATCCATGCGAAACAAATGGTTTAGCTTCAAATACTTGTGATAAACACGATTTAGAGTCAACTGCATGCGAATCAAACGAGTTAGATTCAAATCCCAGGGAAACACATGATTTAACTTCAAATCAATGCGAAGTAGAAGGCTTAGCTTCAAATCCATGCGAAACAAATGATTTAGATTCAAATACTTGTGATAAACGGGATTTAGCTTCAACTGCATGCGAATCAAACGAGTTAGCTTCAAATACCAGGGAAACACATGATTTAACTTCAAATCAAAGCGAAGTAGGAGGCTTAGCTTTAAATCCATGCGAAACAAATGATTTACCTTCAAATATCTGCGGTTTAAATGAAATAGCTTCAAATGCAGGCGAAAAAAACGAGTTAGCATCAAATCCATGCGAAACAAATGGTTTAGCTTCAAATGCATGTGATAAACACAATTTAGAGTCAACTGCATGCGATTCAAACGAGATAGCGTCAAATCCAAGAGAAACACATGATATTAACTTCAAATCAATGCGAACTAGAAGGCTTAGCTACAAATCCATGCGAAACAAATGATTTACCTTCAAATACGTGCAGTTTAAATGAAATAGCTTCAAATGCAGGCGAAAAAAAATAGTTAGCAACAAATCCATGCGGAACACATGATTTAGCATCAAATCAATGCGAAGTAGAAGGCTTAGCTTCAAATCCATGCGAAACAAATGGTTTAGCTTCAAATACTTGTGATAAACACGATTTAGAGTCAACTGCATGCGATTCAAACGAGATAGCGTCAAATCCAAGAGAAACACATGATATTAACTTCAAATCAATGCGAACTAGAAGGCTTAGCTTCAAATCCATGCGAAACAAATGATTTACCTTCAAATACCTGCAGTTTAATGAAATAGCTTCAAATGCAGGCGAAAAAAAAGAGTTATCATCAAATCCATGCGGAACGCATGATTTAGCATCAGATCAATATAAAGTAGAAGGCTTAACTTCAAATCCATGCGAACATGTGGTTTAGCTTCAAATACTTGTGATAAACGAGATTTAGACTCAACTTCATGCGAATCAAACGAGTTAGCTTCAAATCCCAGGAAAACACATGATTCACTTCAAATCAATGCGAACTAGAAGGCTTAGCTTCAAATCCATGCGAAACAAATGATTTACCTTCAAATACCTGCAGTTTAAATGAAATAGCTTCAAATGCAGGCGAAAAAAAATAGTTAGCATCAAATCCATGCGGAACACATGATTTAGCATCAAATCAATATGAAGTAGAAGGCCTAACTTCAAATCCAAGCGAAACATGTGGTTTAGCTTCAAAACTTGTGATAAACGGGATTTAGAGTCAACTGCATCCGAATGAACGAGTTAGCTTCAAATCCAGGAAAACACATGATTTAACTTCAACTCAAAGCGAAGTAGGTGGCTTAGATTCAAATCCATGCGAAACAAATGATTTACCTTCAAATACCTGCGGTTTAAATGAAATAGTTTCAAATGCAGGCGAAACAAACGAGTTAGCTTCAAATTCATGGGAAACACATGATTTAACTTCAAATCAATGCGAAGTAGAAGGCTTAGCTTCAAATCCATGCGAAACAAATGGTTTAGCTTCAAATACTTGTGATAAACACGATTTAGAGTCAACTGCATGCGATTCAAACGAGATAGCGTCAAATCCAAGAGAAACGCATGATATTAACTTCAAATCAATGCGAACTAGAAGGCTTAGCTTCAAATCCATGCGAAACAAATGATTTACCTTCAAATACCTGCAGTTTAAATGAAATAGCTTCAAATGCAGGCGAAAAAAAATAGTAAGCATCAAATCCATGCGGAACACATGATTTAGCATCAAATCAATATGAAGTAGAAGGCTTAACTTCAAATCCATGCGAAACATGTGGTTTAGCTTCAAAAACTTGTGATAACCGGGATTTAGAGTCAACTGCATCCGAATGAAACGAGTTAGCTTCAAATCCCAGGAAAACACATGATTTAACTTCAACTCAAAGCGAAGTAGGAGGCTTAGATTCAAATCCATGCGAAACAAATGATTTACCTTCAAATACCTGCGGTTTAAATGAAATAGCTTCAAATGTAGGCGAAAAAAACGAGTTAGCATCAAATCCATGCGAAACACATGATTTAGCATCAAATCAATATGAAGTAGAAGGCTTAACTTCAAGTCCATGCGAAACGTGTGGTTTAGCTTCAAATACTTGTGATAAACGGTATTTAGCTCCAACTGCATGCGAATCAAACGAGTTAGCTTCAAATACCAGGGAAACGAATGATTTAACTTTAAATCAAGGATAAGTAGGAGGCTTATCTTCAAATCCATGCGAAGCAAATGATTTACCTTCAAATACCTGCGGTTTAAATGAAATAGCTTCAAATGCAGGCGAAAAAAACGAGTTAGCATCAAATCCATGCGAAACACATGATTTAGCATCAAGTCAATATGAAGTAGAAGGCTTAACTTCAAGTCCATGCGAAACGTGTGGTTTAGCTTCAAATACTTGTGATAAACGGTATTTAGCTCCAACTGCATGCGAATCAAACGAGTTAGCTTCAAATACCAGGGAAACGAATGATTTAACTTTAAATCAAGGATAAGTAGGAGGCTTATCTTCAAATCCATGCGAAGCAAATGATTTACCTTCAAATACCTGCGGTTTAAATGAAATACCTTCAAATGCAGGCGAAACAAACGAGTTAGCTTCAAAGTCATGGGAAACACATGATTTAACTTCAAATCAATGCGAAGTAGAAGGCTTAGATTCAAATCCATGCGAAACAAATGGTTTAGCTTCAAATACTTGTGATAAACACGATTTAGAGTCAACTGCATGCGAATCAAACGAGTTAGATTCAAATCCCAGGGAAACACATGATTTAACTTCAAATCAATGCGAAGTAGAAGGCTTAGCTTCAAATCCATGCGAAACAAATGATTTAGATTCAAATACTTGTGATAAACGGGATTTAGCTTCAACTGCATGCGAATCAAACGAGTTAGCTTCAAATACCAGGGAAACACATGATTTAACTTCAAATCAAAGCGAAGTAGGAGGCTTAGCTTTAAATCCATGCGATACAAATGATTTACCTTCAAATATCTGCGGTTTAAATGAAATAGCTTCAAATGCAGGCGAAAAAACGAGTTAGCATCAAATCCATGCGAAACAAATGGTTTAGCTTCAAATACATGTGATAAACACAATTTAGAGTCAACTGCATGCGATTCAAACGAAATAGCGTCAAATCCAAGAGAAACACATGATATTAACTTCAAATCAATGCGAACTAGAAGGCTTAGCTACAAATCCATGCGAAACAAATGATTTACCTTCAATACGTGCAGTTTAAATGAATAGCTTCAAATGCAGGCGAAAAAAAATAGTTAGCAACAAATCCATGCGGAACACATGATTTAGCATCAAATCAATGCGAAGTAGAAGGCTTAGCTTCAAATCCATGCGAAACAAATGGTTTAGCTTCAAATACTTGTGATAAACACGATTTAGAGTCAACTGCATGCGATTCAAACGATATAGCGTCAAATACAAGAGAAACACATGATATTAACTTCAAATCAATGCGAACTAGAAGGCTTAGCTTCAAATCCATGCGAAACAATGATTTACCTTCAAATACCTGCAGTTTAAATGAAATAGCTTCAAATGCAGGCGAAAAAAAAGAGTTATCATCAAATCCATGCGGAACGCATGATTTAGCATCAGATCAATATAAAGTAGAAGGCTTAACTTCAAATCCATGCGAAACATGTGGTTTAGCTTCAAATACTTGTGATAAACGAGATTTAGACTCAACTTCATGCGAATCAAACGAGTTAGCTTCAAATCCCAGGAAAACACATGATTCAACTTCAAATCAATGCGAACTAGAAGGCTTAGCTTCAAATCCATGCGAAACAAATGATTTACCTTCAAATACCTGCAGTTTAAATGAAATAGCTTCAAATGCAGGCGAAAAAAATAGTTAGCATCAAATCCATGCGGAACACATGATTTAGCATCAAATCAATATGAAGTAGAAGGCCTAACTTCAAATCCAAGCGAAACATGTGGTTTAGCTTCAAAAACTTGTGATAAACGGGATTTAGAGTCAACTGCATCCGAATGAAACGAGTTAGCTTCAAATCCCAGGAAAACACATGATTTAACTTCAACTCAAAGCGAAGTAGGTGGCTTAGATTCAAATCCATGCGATACAAATGATTTACCTTCAAATACCTGCGGTTTAAATGAAATAGCTTCAAATGCAGGCGAAACAAACGAGTTAGCTTCAAATTCATGGGAAACACATGATTTAAC
Organism: Megalopta genalis; assembly: GCF_051020955.1. Taxonomy (NCBI): domain Eukaryota; kingdom Metazoa; phylum Arthropoda; class Insecta; order Hymenoptera; family Halictidae; genus Megalopta; species Megalopta genalis. Next base: position 2,911 of record NW_027477714.1, on the reverse strand, counting down.
TTCAAATCAATGCGAAGTAGAAGGCTTAGCTTCAAATCCATGCGAAACAAATGGTTTAGCTTCAAATACTTGTGATAAACACGATTTAGAGTCAACTGCATGCGATTCAAACGAGATAGCGTCAAATCCAAGAGAAACGCATGATATTAACTTCAAATCAATGCGAACTAGAAGGCTTAGCTTCAAATCCATGCGAAACAAATGATTTACCTTCAAATACCTGCAGTTTAAATGAAATAGCTTCAAATGCAGGCGAAAAAAAATAGTAAGCATCAAATCCATGCGGAACACATGATTTAGCATCAAATCAATATGAAGTAGAAGGCTTAACTTCAAATCCATGCGAAACATGTGGTTTAGCTTCAAAAACTTGTGATAACCGGGATTTAGAGTCAACTGCATCCGAATGAAACGAGTTAGCTTCAAATCCCAGGAAAACACATGATTTAACTTCAACTCAAAGCGAAGTAGGAGGTTTAGATTCAAATCCATGCGAAACAAATGATTTACCTTCAAATACCTGCGGTTTAAATGAAATAGCTTCAAATGCAGGCGAAAAAAACGAGTTAGCATCAAATCCATGCGAAACACATGATTTAGCATCAAATCAATATGAAGTAGAAGGCTTAACTTCAAGTCCATGCGAAACGTGTGGTTTAGCTTCAAATACTTGTGATAAACGGTATTTAGCTCCAACTGCGTGCGAATCAAACGAGTTAGCTTCAAATACCAGGGAAACGAATGATTTAACTTTAAATCAAGGATAAGTAGGAGGCTTATCTTCAAATCCATGCGAAGCAAATGATTTACCTTCAAATACCTGCGGTTTAAATGAAATAGCTTCAATATGCAGGCGAAAAAACGAGTTAGCATCAAATCCATTCGAAATTCATGATTTAGCATCAAATCAATATGAAGTAGGAGGCTTAACTTCAAATCCATGCGAAACAAATGATTTAGCTTCAAATACTTGTGATAAACGGGATTAGCTTCAACTGCATGCGAATCAAACGAGTTAGCTTCAAATACCAGGGAAACACATGATTTAACTTCAAATCAAAGCGAAGTAGGAGGCTTAGCTTTAAATCCATGCGAAACAAATGATTTACCTTCAAATATCTGCGGTTTAAATGAAATAGCTTCAAATGCAGGCGAAAAAAACGAGTTAGCATCAAATTCATGGGAAACACACGAGTTAGCTTCAAATCAATGCGAAGTAGAAGGCTTAGCTTCAAATCCATGCGAAACAAATGGTTTAGCTTCAAATACTTGTGATAAACACGATTTAGAGTCAACTGCATGCGAATCAAACGAGTTAGATTCAATTCCCAGGGAAACACATGATTTAACTTCAAATCAATGCGAAGTAGAAGGCTTAGCTTCAAATCCATGCGAAACAAATGATTTAGCTTCAAATACTTGTGATAAACGGGATTTAGCTTCAACTGCATGCGAATCAAACGAGTTAGCTTCTAATACCAGGGAAACAAATGATTTAGCTTTAAATCAAAGATAAGTAGGAGGCTTAGATTCAAATCCATGCGAAGCAAATGATTTACCTTCAAATACCTGCGGTTTAAATGAAATAGCTTCAATATGCAGGCGAAAAAACGAGTTAGCATCAGATCCATTCGAAACTCATGATTTAGCATCAATTCAATATGAAGTAGGAGGCTTAACTTCAAATCCATGCGAAACAAATGATTTAGCTTCAAATACTTGTGATAAACGGGATTTAGCTTCAACTGCATGCGAATCAAACGAGTTAGCTTCAAATACCAGGGAAACACATGATTTAACTTCAAATCAAAGCGAAGTAGGTGGCTTAGCTTTAAATCCATGCGAAACAAATGATTTACCTTCAAATATCTGCGGTTTAAATGAAATAGCTTCAAATGCAGGCGAAAAAAACGAGTTAGCATCAAATCCATGCGAAACAAATGGTTTAGCTTCAAATACATGTGATAAACACAATTTAGAGTCAACTGCATGCGATTCAAACGAGATAGCGTCAAATCCAAGAGAAACACATGATATTAACTTCAAATCAATGCGAACTAGAAGGCTTAGCTACAAATCCATGCGAAACAAATGATTTACCTTCAAATACCTGCAGTTTAAATGAAATAGCTTCAAATGCAGGCGAAAAAAAAGAGTTATCATCAAATCCATGCGGAACGCAAGATTTAGCATCAAATCAATATAAAGTAGAAGGCTTAACTTCAAATCCATGCGAAACATGTAGTTTAGCTTCAAATACTTGTGATAAACGAGATTTAGAGTCAACTACATGCGAATCGAACGAGTTAGATTCAAATCCCAGGGAAACACATGATTTAACTTCAAATCAATGCGAAGTAGAAGGCTTAGCTTCAAATCCATGCGAAACAAATGGTTTAGCTTCAAATACATGTGATAAACACAATTTAGAGTCAACTGCGTGCGATTCAAACGAGATAGCGTCAAATCCAAGAGAAACACATGATATTAACTTCAAATCAATGCGAACTAGAAGGCTTAGCTACAAATCCATGCGAAACAAATGAATTTACCTTCAAATACCTGCAGTTTAAATGCAATAGCTTCAAATGCAGGCGAAAAAAAAGAGTTATCATCAAATCCATGCGGAACGCATGATTTAGCATCAAATCAATATAAAGTAGAAGGCTTAACTTCAAATCCATGCGAAACATGTGGTTTAGCTTCAAATACTTGTGATAAACGAGATTTAGAGTCAACTTCATGCGAATCAAACGAGTTAGCTTCAAATCCCAGGAAAACACATGATTCAACTTCAAATCAAAGCGAAGTAGGAGGCTTAGCTCCAAATCCATGCGAAACAAATGATTTACCTTCAAATACCTGCGGTTTAAATGAAATACCTTCAAATGCAGGCGAAAACAAACGAGTT